>NW_006930654.1:0-4308 GCF_000298275.1 Orycteropus afer afer
CCTTGAGCTCCTTAGCCCCTGAAACTGCAAGAGTCGGGAAAAGCCTCCAGCTTGACGTTTGATCCAAGAACTTTGGACTTGCCAGCTTCTAGAAGTGTGTGAGTCATTTTCCTAAGATATATATATATTTTTTTTCTCTCTCTCTGTATATAAGCTTTACTGGTTTTGTTTTTCTAGAGAACCCAGTCTAACACATTTGGTACCGGGAGTGGTTCTAGAGAGACAAAATCATAAGGATGGGCTTCCTAAATTGGTTCTCCAGTTTAATTATCTTAAAAACACTAATCACCCTGCCTCTGTTAGTAAAGAGGGCTCTGCTAATCTGTGGCATGAGGTGGCAACATTAAAATGCAGAATAGGACCACCAATAGATCAAGTACTTGTGAGAAGTGCAGCTCTGGGTGATCGCATATTTGATACTTTTTTGCAATTTTGTCAGCATGAGAAGTATAAGGAAGCTGGTTGTTTGGTCCTACTTACACTAGATAAACTGGTGAAAGAGCAAGATGAGCTCAGAGCTGCTGAGTCTCGGCTTAAGCACCGCATAAAAGAACTCAGTGCTTCCAGTTGTGCTCTGAAAGAATGCATTATATCTTCTAGTAACAGAGCTGATATTGCTGAAAACCAAACCCAGAGTCTTATTGTAAGGGTGGCTCAATTACACCAATTAAATTGCCAACCCAGAATGGTGTCTGACATTAAAGTGAGGGCATTGATTGGGAAAAAATGGGATCCTGAAACCTGGAATGGGAACATATGGACAGATAGTCAGGGAGATGAGGATATAGAGCCTGTAAATTCTGTTGAATCCCTCCCATCTGAAGGGATTACTGTAAAACCATTATACCCTCCACCTCTGTTTGATGGGATTAGCCAAACTGGTCCTCCTGGGTCATTGCCTGAGGCAGAAGCCATGGAAGACATTCCTGAATGTTCTCAGGAACTGCCTCAACCACCGAATGTTGCTGCTAGACCAATAACTAAAATTAAGACCAAGCAAGCCCAAAAAGGTGAAATAGAAAGTGTGACTGAGAAGTTGGTGGTACTCTACACCTGAAAAGACCTACTTGATTTTGCTAACATGTACAAACAGAAACCTGGAGAACATGTATGGGAATGGCTACTGAGGATGTGGGATAATGGTGCAAGGAATGTAAGATTGGATCAGTCTGAGTTTATTGATTTAGGCCCACTAAGTACAGATTCTTCATTCAAGGTTTCAGCTTAAGAGGTTAGGAAAGGATCTAATAGTTTATTTGCTTGGCTTACTGAAGCATGGATTATGCGATGGCCTACCTTAAGTCAAGTTGAAGTACCAGACCTGCCATGGTATAATGCAGAAGAAGGTATCCAGAGGCTTAGGAAAATTGGCCTGTTAGAGTGGATTTATCAGATTAGACACCTAGAGCCATAAATGGAGAGGCCAGAAGACATGCCTTTCACCAGTACGGTGAGAAATAAATTTGTGAAGGGAGCTCCAGCATCCTTGAAGACTACTGTGATTGCTATTTTATGTAAACCTGATTTGACAGTGGGAACTGCCCTAATTGAACTAAGACACTTAACTACGATGGGGCTGATTGGACCCCGTGGTAGTAGGGGCCAAGTGGCAGCAATTAATTGACAAAGGCAAGGTGGGCATGGTTACCATAATGGACAGCAGCATCGGAACAGTAATCAGAATAGTCTGATGTGTGTGGAATTATGGCATTGGCAACTAGCTCATGGTGTTCCTAGTAGTGAAATACATGGCAAGCCTACTAAATATTTACTTGATCTGTGTAGACAGAAGAATTCTAGGTCACGTGAAAAGCAACCTAAATTGAATCACCAGAATACAAAGTAAGGACCTCTCAATCAATTGCAAGACTTGAGTCAGTTTATAGATCCACAACCCCTTGAATGAAGGGAAGACCACGTCCCTTTGAGGAAGGATCCCACTACATTGCCAAAAATCTATATTATCAAACTTTTTCCTAGCCTTCCCCAAAGGGTTCTGAGGCCTTTTACTAGAGTGACTGTTCATTGGGGAAAAAGAAATAATTAGACTTTTGGGCAATTACTGGATACTGGCTCTGAACTGACATTAATTCCAGGAGACCTTCCACAATGTCTGGTGGGCTTCTTTGGATTTTGGAGGCAACATATCCCTCATTTGGGTGTGTTGCTGTGGCCTATTTATCAAGGGACTCAGAAAGCTGCTAGTTTTGAGTGGGGACCAGAGCAACAGAAGGCTCTACAACAGGTTCAGGCTGCCATGCAGGCTGCTCGGCCACTTGGACCATATGATCCAGCTGATCGAATGGTGCTTGAAGTGTCTCTAGTAGATAGAGATGCTGTTTGGAGTCTTTGGCGGGTCCCTATTGGTGAATCGCAATGCAGACTCTTGAGATTTTGGAGTAAAGCCCTGCCATCCTCTGCAGATAACTACTCTCCTTTTGAGAAACAGCTTTTGGCTTGTTACTAGGCTTTAGTAGAGACTGAATGCCTAACCATGGGCCACCAAGTCACCATGAGGTCTGAGCTGCCCATCATGAAATGGGTGTTGTCTGACCCACAGAGTCATAAAGTTGGACATGCATAATAGCACTCTATCATTAAATGGAAATGGTATATCAGAGATTGGGCTCAAGCAGGAACTGAAGGCACAAGTAAGTTGCATGAGGAAGTGGCCCAAATGTCTGTGGTCTCCACTCCAGTCACATTACCTTCCCTCTCCCAGTCTGCACCTATGGCCTCATGGGGAGCTCCTTATGATCAGTTGACTGAGGAAGAGAAAACTCATGCCTGGTTTACAGATGGTTTTGCATGATATGCAGGCACCATTCGGAAGTGGACAGCAGTGGCACTGCCCCCGCCCCCTTCTGGGACTTCCTTAAAGGACAGTGGTGAAGAGAAATCCTCCCAATGGGAAGAACTTTGAGTCATGAATATGACTGTTAACTTTGCATTGAATAAGAAATGGCCAGATATACGATTATATATGGATTCATGGGCTGTGGCTAATAGCTTAGCTGGATGGTCTGGGACTTGGAAGGGGAGCATAATTGGAAGATTGGTGATAAGGATGTATGGGGAGGAGATATGTGGATAGGTCTCTCTGAATGGGCCAAAGGAGTAAAGGTGTTAGTGTCTCATGTGAATGCCCACCAAAAGATGACCTAGGCAGAGGAGGACTTTAACAATCAGGTGGATAGGATGTCATGTTCAGTAGAAACCAGCCATCTTTTTTCCCCAGTTACTCTCGTCATTGCTTAATGGGTTCATGAACAAAGTGGCCATGGTGGCAAGGATGGAGGTTATGCATGGGCTCAGCAACTTGGACTCCCACTTACCAAAGCTGATTTGGCTACTGCCACTGCTGAGTGCCCAATCTGTCAGCAGCAGAGACCAACACTGAGTCCGTGTTATGTAACCGTTCCTCTGGGTGATTGGCCAGCAACCTGGTAGCAGGTTGATTACATTGGACCACTTCCATCATGGAGGGGACAGTGTTTTGTTCTTACTGGAATAGATACTTATTCTGGATATGGATTTGCCTTCCCTGCATGCAATGTTTCTGCCAAAACTACCATTCATGGACTTACAGAATGCCTTATCCACTGTCATGGTATCCCACACAGCATTGCTTCAGGTCAAGGGACTCACTTCACAGCAAAGGAAGTGTGGCAATGGGCTTACACTCATGGTATTCATTGGTCTTATCAGGTTCCCCAACATCCTGAAGCAGCTGGCTTGATAGAACGATAGAATGGCCTCCTGAAAACACAATTACAGTGCCAGCTAGGTGAAAATACCTTGAAAGGTTGGGGCAATGTTCTCCAGAAGGCTGTATATGCTGTAAACCAGTGTCAAATATATGGTTGTTTTGCCAATAGCCAGGATTCATGGGTCCAGGAACCAAGGGGTGGAAACAGGTGTGGTATCACTCACTGTTATCCCTAGTGACCCACTCAAAACATTTTTGCTTCCTGTCTCTGCTACCCTATGCTCTGCGTGTCTGGAGATCTTAGTCCCAAAGGGAGGAACACTCCCACCTGGAGACACAATACTGATTGTGTTGAACTGGAAATTAAGAATGCCACCCAGCCATTTTGGCTTTCTCATGCCTCTGGATCAACAGTACTATCTAGTATGATAGATCCTGATTACCAAGGGGAAATTGGATTGGCTTTACATAATGGAGGTAAAGAAGAATATGTCTGGAATACAGGAGATTCTTTAGGATGTCTCTTAGTACTACCATGCCTTGTGATTAAAGTCAATGGAAAATTACAGCAACCCAATTCTGATATGACTGGTAATGGC
>NW_006930655.1:0-519 GCF_000298275.1 Orycteropus afer afer
GTTCAATTCCAGACCTGAAGGGCAGCTAGGGGTCATAGTCTCAGTGGTTCCACCAGGCTCCATCAGACCAGCAAACCTGGTCTCTCTTTTTTTTTTCCAGAAATCTTTTCAGCTTTCTTAGGCTGACTACCCCTTTCTTCTTTTGCTTTCAAGAAAAATATTTAAATCATATTAATTTGAAATGCTTTCAACCAGCAAACAGGTGACATTCCACAATCACTTGAGAATTTTCACAACAAATTTTGTCTTGTATTTAATTAAGGGGAAAAAAAATATTTCCAGTTCTGCAGAGAGAGAGCCAAAGTCAAGAGTCAGGAAAAGGCCAGAGCTATAAATTACACTCTTGTAGTGTAGTGACTAAGGCATTTGACTTTGTGGTGTAGTGTCTCAGACATTTGACTGCTAATCGAAAGGCTGGTAGTTCAAACCCACCAGCCACTCTTCAGAAGGAAGATTGGGCAAAATACAGTAGAGATACCACCTTGGAAACCTAAGGAGTGGTCACTATGAATCAAAATC
>NW_006930655.1:1409-2685 GCF_000298275.1 Orycteropus afer afer
GGCTCTCACTTCTTTAGGATATATACCTAGTAATGGGATTGCAGGTTCAAACAGTATTTCTAATTCCAACTTTGTAAAGAATCACCATACTGCTTTCCACAGTGGTTGTATCATTTGACAGTCCTACCAACAGTGTATGAGAGTCTCAATCTCTCCACATCCTCGCCAGCATTTGTAGAACACAAAAATTTTTTTCAATGAAGCAGGAGACTAGAATTTTTTTTTTTAATTCTGAGTCAGTCTTGGCTGAAAGTTATTTAGAATAAATTAGAAATTTCTGTTCTTTGTCCAGTAAAGGCTCAAGAATTGGCTGGGATTACAATAAACAAAAAAACTCAGAATCACTGCCATCAAGTCAATTCAGACTCATAGCAATTCCCATTGGGCTTTCAAGGCTGTAATCTTTATAGAAGCAGCCTGTCACATTTTTCTTCCACAGGGCAGCTGGTGGGTTGGAACTACCCACCTTCTGATTAACATCCAAATGCCTTACCCAATACACCACAAGAGCTCCTTTTTTGGCTTACAATAACCCATGAGAAATGGTAGTTCTGAGGCCACACCCAGTCTGTAAAGTTGTTTTGCCAAATATCCAAATTTCCAGATTGTTTGAAAAAATTATTTTCAATCTACATCTCCCCTAGCAACAGACAGCTGGAGCTTAGTAATTAGTGTCCTTTCTCATGCTTGCTGAGCTCTGACCGTACAGTGGTTAAAGTAGTTGGCTTCTAACTAAAAAGTTGTTGTTTCTAAACCCACCATCGGCTCCATGGGAGAAAGATGAGGCAGTCCATAAAGCAATGGGCTTTTAGTTTTTTAGAGGATTGCTAGGAGCACTGGTGGTGCAGTGATTGAAGAATTTGGCTGCTAACCAAAAACATCATCAGTCTGAACCCACCAGTCATTCTGCTGGAGAAGGATGAGGCAGTCTGCTTCCACAAGGATTTACAGCCTTGGAAACCCTATGGGACAGTTCGGCTTTGTCCTATGACCTGTATGATCGCTTTGACTTGGAATCACTTGATGACAGTGGGTTTGGTTTTGGGTTTTACACGATTGCTGAGCTTTAAAATTCAACATGTCCTCACTAGTCTCTACTTTTCTTACCCTCAGTTCCTTCCCTTATTCTATCACTTGCTTGTTTCCTATAAGTTTTTTAGTTTGAAATCCCTGTTTTAAAATAGAAATCAAAATGTCCTAGTTTAATACCATACCAAATTTAGGATGGGTTTCAGCCAGTACATATGGATGTGGCTGTATCTGTTGCTTATGCTGA
>NW_006930655.1:3355-4349 GCF_000298275.1 Orycteropus afer afer
CATGGTGTACCAGTCCCTTTGACTAATTGCTTCCATGCATCTTTGGTTTTCTTCATCCTTCTTTGCTCTGGACAAGAAGAGATCCATCATTGTATCTATATGGCTGTTTGCAAGCTTTTAAAATCCCTGTCACTACTCACTAAAGTAGGATGTGGAACAATGTTTTTGTGTAATGTGCTATACCAATTGAGCTTGATGTCCCCCTGTGACCATGGTCCCAAGCCCACAGGTCCAACTACTCGCTCCCTCTGGGTAGCTGGTTGTGACCAAGAAGTGACTACAACCTTGTCCCTTGTCAGCTCTACTATATACCTGGACATTCTTACAGAACATACAAATATACTTGTAGAAACCTTGTCTGCGAACCCTGTCATGGGTACAATTCCCCCTGAATAGACATACTTAATTGTTCAGCCTGTCCACACATATATCTATGCATATATCAATGTTTGCCATCACTGACAATGCAGTATTGTATGTGCAAAAGGGTCCATCTTTGTTGTCTGCACCTCCCAGGCACCTCTATGTTTTCCTCTTCCTCAATGCCACCGTGTTGATCACTCACATTTGGTATATTGCCCTTCCCTTTACCCCAATCAATACTTGTCTCTACCTATCTAACAATGTTCCCTTCCCTCCCCTCCCACCCCTGACAAACAACAAAGAAAATTTCCTTCTATATATAATCCTTTAGGAGCTCTGGTGGCAAAGTGCCTAAGGCATTTGACTGCTAAGCAGAAGGCTGGCAGTTCAAACTCACCAGTCACTCCTCAGAAGGAAGATTGGGCAATTTACTTCTGTAGTGATACCACCTCGGAAACCCAAGGAGGGGTCAGTATGAGTTCGATCCCACTTGACAGCAGTGAGGTGTTTTTTTTTTTTTTTAAATAAACATGTATGTATAGGGAGGCGGGGCAAGATGGCGGACTAGGCAGAAGGATTGCACAGACCCTCTTCAACAAAGAAAAGGGAAACCAATTAACACAGACACAGA
>NW_006930656.1:0-718 GCF_000298275.1 Orycteropus afer afer
GAATTCCAGAACACTTAATTGTACTCATGAGGAACCTGTACATAGACCAGGAGGCTGTCATTCAAACAGAACAAGGGGACACTGCATGGTTTAAACTCAGGAAGGGAGTGTGTTAAGGTTGTATCCTTTCACCATACTTATTCAATCTATATGCTGAGCACATAATCTGAGAAGCTGGAATATATGAAGAAGAACATCGCATCAGGATCAGAGGAAGGCTCATTAACAACCTGCGATATGCTGATGACACAACTTTGCTTGTTGAAAGTGAAGATGACTTGAAGCACTTACTGATGAAGATTGAAGAATACAGTCTGCAGTATGGATTACATCTCAATTAAAAAAAAAAAAAAATTCTCACTACTGGACCTATAAGCAGCATCACGATAAATGGAGAAAGATTGAAGTTGTCAGAGTTCACATTGCTTGGTTATACAATCGATACTAGTGGAAGCAGCAGTCAGGACATCAGATGATGTATAGAACTGGGCAAGTTGGCTGCAAGGGACCTCTTTCAAGTGCTGAAGGGCAGAGATGTCTCCTTGAAGACTAAGGTGCACCTGACACAAGCCATGATATTTTCAATCGCCTCGTATGCATGTGAGAGCTGGACAATGAATAAAGAAGACCAAAGAAGAATTGATGCTTTTGAGTTGTGGTGCTGGTGAAGAATGCTAAAAGTACCATGGACTGCTAAAAGAACTAACAGATCTGTCCT
>NW_006930656.1:3133-4465 GCF_000298275.1 Orycteropus afer afer
ATTAGTGTTGGCTCAATGTTTGGCACAAAGGTAGTGCTCGAGACATGGTGACTTCAATAGATATGTGCAGACCAGCGTGGTGATTCACCCGTCTTGGTGTTTGGAAACAAATACGGAGAGGATCAATGGTCAGGATGAAGCTGAAACAACAGTAGAGTTGGGAAGAAGCAAAGCTCCCTTGCCTAATAGATGTCAGTTGGTAAAATGATACCTTGAAGATACGTCCCTTCCTTTGTAGAGCACACCTGGGGCCACATGAGGCAAACGTGTGTTGGACAGTCTTAGATTTGAATGTAGCACAGATATTTCCATCTCTGCTTTTGTGATGCCCTGTGACAATGACCTCAATCCATAAGAGACCGGAAAGTTTCCAAAACAGAATTAATTTTGGTACATTAAATAAATAAATAAAATATTGCAGATAGCTTTCTTTGAGAAGGAATGTTTAAAAACAATCTCTTGGTAGAATATCCCAGTTGCCAAGAAAGTTGAGAATACCTTACCTAGAAAGTGGGGAAGGACCTGGACCAATATCAAAGATCTGTCCACTGTGTTAGGATCAAGATTGAAATGGAATTGTGGGCATTATCTGTTTCAAACATGATCTCTAATCAGTTGGAACATTTCCTTTTCCATTTTGTATGTGTAGACAGTGACAAATATGTAGAGATGTGACTTCCTACAGGATAAATATGAATTGGCAGAGTCAGCTTATGACTGGTCAGGTAGGCAATTCTGAAAGAAGTGAGTGGAGGATGCTATTTAGTGGTATTGGGCAATCATAGCATACAGCTTTGAAAGAGCTGCTGGTGCCATATATGCAGCTCTGATTCTCTAGTCAAGTCTGTCTGTTGTTATATCCCAGAGCTCCAAGAAACCTCTGACCAAGTACAGTCCAAGTTCAAAAATGAAAAGCAGAGCCGGAAACAACTAGAACTCAAGGTGACATCCCTGGAGGAGGAGCTGACTGACCTTCAAGCTGAGAAGGAGTCTCTGGAAAAGGTAAGTTCTCCAATCCAAGTTTCTCTGTGAGACACAAGTAGCAGGGATTAACTGTTTAATAAACATGTTTTTTCCTTTTAAATATAATGATATATTCTCATTGTCCCAGTCATAAATTGGGCAAAGGACTTAAATAGACATTTCACCAAAGAGGACATTCAGATGACCACCAAACACATGACCAGATGCTCAGTGTCATTAGCCATCAGAGAGATGCAGATCAAAAGCACAATGAGATACCATTTCACTCCCACTAGGGTGGCTAAGATAGAAAAACAGAAAATAACAAACATTGGGAAGGATGTGGGAAAATTGGAACCCTTATCCATT
>NW_006930657.1:0-1597 GCF_000298275.1 Orycteropus afer afer
GTATCACCCCCAACTGGGTCCCTGTGGCTGACTGTACCTCAGTCTGACTTCCTGGCTTTTAATCACCTTTCTCCTGCTCTTCTGCCCTGCTGTTTTATGTGTCCCTGAGTTGTCCCTGGGGCTGACCGTTCTTCTGTCCAGATGCCTGGCTTTTATCCCTTTTCTCCTGTTCTCCTGTCCTGCTGCTTTGAGCGTGCCTGAGTTTCCTCTCCTCACCTAATCCCTTTGGCTGATTGTTCTTCTCTCTGGCTTCCTGGCTTTTAATTCCCTTTCTCCTGCTCTTCCAGCCTGCTGCATTGGGCATCCCTGAGTTGTCTCTCCTCACCTGTAACCCTGAGGCTGACTGCTCTTCTGTCCGAGTTCCTGGCTTTTATCCCCTTTCTCCTGCTCTTCCAGCCTGCTACTCTGGGCCTGAGTTTCCTCTCCTCGCCTAATCCCTTTGGCTGATTGCTCTTCTCTCTGGCTTCCTGGCTTTTAATCCCTTTCCTCCTGCTCTTCCCGCTTGCTACTTTGGGCGTCCCTGAGTTGTCTCTCCTCACCTGTAACCCTTGGGCTGACATCATATGTATCATAGGTTTGGATACATACTGCTAAATTGCTTTTTTTTTTTTTTTTTAACTTTTTATTGTGATTTGGGTGCAATTTTACAAAGCAGATTCATTTTACATTCAATAGTTCCTATACATTTTGTTTTGAGACACTGGTTATAATCCCCGCAGTTAACAGCACACCTCCCCGCCCCCCGTGATTATCCCTACCCTGTGTCCTCCTTACCTCTGCGTTCCTGCCTACCTAACTTTCTTCCTGTGTAAATACTGCCCTTATGATCTCTCATGGTTCACTGTTTCAAGGAGTGCATCTCCCTGGTGTAGTTGTTCAGCTCATAGGCCTGTCTATTGTTTGGCTGAGAGTTGAGCCACAGGAGTGAATCAAATCCAAATCATTTTTATGTTTTTGAATTTTGCTGCACATTTTTTCTCCCACTCCATCTAGGACCTCCAATTCTGATCCATTTCCTAGTGGTTGGCATTGGTAATTTCTTCTGATCGTAGGGTCATGTAAGTACATTGGTTCCTTGTGCTCTTTCCATACGTCTTTGATTTTCTTCACCCTTCTATGCTCCAGACAAGGAGAGGCTAATAGTTGCATCTCAGATGACAGCGCACAAGCTTTTAAGACCCCAATTGCTACTCGCCAAAGTAAGATGCAGAGCAATGTTTTTGCATACTGTGTTGTGCTAATTGAGCTTGATGTCTCCCGTGATTGTAGGTATAATTATTACTAAACATTATGAGTCAGTGTACTTCATATTTTGAAAAGTAGCTGTGCACTAGATCTTTGAAGCACCTTTTTATGATTGCTTCTCTACACAAATCAGTCTGACTGATAACGGCCTTGTCAATTATGCCACTCTGTGTAAGAATTATGGCTGATTATTTCAGTCAATAGTAGGTGTGAAAATAAATTTTGCTAAAGCAGCTTGTATTGATTACACTGAAAATCAGAATATTTTATTTATAAAAAGAGTCATTTGATTAAAAATAATGTTAAGCCATGGTATGATAGCACAGAAATACAATAACTTGCTGGACAAACA
>NW_006930657.1:2077-4364 GCF_000298275.1 Orycteropus afer afer
ACCTTGAATTTTTCTTTGCTTATGTAAATGTGATAAAACTTTAATAACTAGCCCTGTCATTGTTTTTGCTATTGTTGTTAGCTGCCATCAAGTTGAATCCAAGTCATGACAACTACTCCAAAAGGTTTTCAAGTTCACAATCTTTTGGAAGCAGATCTCCAGGTTTTACTTTTGAGGTGGTTTGAAGAATCAACCTTTCAGTTAGTAGCCCAGCTCTTGACCATATGCACCACTCAGGACTCCAATAATAATAAATAGCTCTAACACTCATGTCTTAGGCATTATCAACATTTGGTTTAGGAAAGAGGATCCAAGATGGTGAACTAGGCAGATGTACTACCTAGGCCCTCTACACTGCCACCTGTGCAGTCAACAGTGTCCATCCCCACTCTTCTGCAATTGGTGGTGCACACTCCTATGGAGTGAGCTCTATGTTCCCACTGCAGCTATGTTTGGTAGCTACTGCTTGCTCCAATAATGTGTCACGTTTTCCTCTCTTTTTTCTTTCTTCTTAGTATTTCCTTCTTCCTCCACCTTGATTTTTGTCTTGTTTTCTTTTCTTCCCCTTCCCCCAATCTTTATTTATTTTTACCCCAGGATTGAGTACACCACTTCCTGCCTCCACTGCATTCAGCAGCACATGGTCTTCCACATTCAGTGGTGCACACTCCCATGGAGTGAGTGCCACATTCCTGCCACAGCCATGTTTAGTAGCTAGTGTGTGCACTGACACTCTGCTACCTTTTTTCTCTTTTTTCCTTATTCTTAGTTCTCTGCTCATCTTAGCCTTGTTTTGTTTTTCTTTTTATATTTCCCTTATCCCCCACTTTTTTCTTTTTTTCCCAAGCACTCTGGAGCCAGTGACACTACACAGCCATACCTGCCACCCCTCCCACCCCTCTGAGTGAGTGCCACCATTCATACCATGATCACTGGATTGACAAGAGATGAAGGCCAAAATCCATCCAGGCTGCCTTCAGCTGTATCTTCTTGACCAGCAATCATTGACTTACACCCACTCTCCCCTCCACTACCAATTCTACCCAGAGACAGGTGGTGACAGGTGGTATGGACCCCAATGCTGCCAATCCAGTGACCAGAGTAGTACACTCACCACTTTTACTCAGATATATTAAAACAAACAATAAAAAAACAAGGTAAAGCAAGCTAACATACAATCAACTAATAAATATGATAATAGCACAATATCTCAGAGACTACAGACAACTTCAAATCATTAAAACAAGACAAGTTGGCACAAGCAAGTGATCGAAACACAAGGCCTGAAAATCAGCAGAAGAAATGTTATTGGAACAACTTGATAAAGAATTCAAACAAATAATAATTAGGTCCTACCCACCAGACATTCCTTGGAAGGCAGATTAAGCAATCTACTTCTGTAGAGATACAGCCTCAGAAACCCAAGGAGGGGTCACTATGAGTCAAATCAACTTGACAGCAGTGAGGGGTTTTTTTTTTTTTTTTAGTTTACAACAGATTAAGAAAGAGATCAAGGAAACCACACACAAAATAAAGGAAAACACAGACAAAATTTTAGAATAATTCAGGAAAACAATGCAAGAACAAATTGATGAAATAAGTGGAAAATTAGGAACCATAAAAAAGTAGCAAATAGAAACCCAGAAGATTAACACTAAAATTTCACAAATAGATAGACATAGGGGGACAAAGGAGTAGAATTGAGTCAATAGAAGACAGAATTAGTGAAATTGAAGGAAAATTTCTTAGCACTAACCTGTTAGATCAACAATCAAAAAAAAAAGAATGAAAAAATATGAAGAAAGCCTAAGAATTATGTATGACATCATCAAGAGGCATAACTTAATGTGATTGGCATTCCAGAATAGAAAGAGACCAAAAGTTGTCAAAGATTTGTTAGAAAAAAATTTCCCTGATATCATTAAAGATGAGAGATATGAATTTAAGAAGCCCAACAAACCCCAAATAGCATACCCCAAAAGGAAATCACCAAGACATATCATAATCAAACTTCCCCCAAAAAATAGAAAAAGGAAGAATCCTGAAAGGAGATTGGGAAAAACAAAAAGTCACCTACAAAGGAGAAAGCTCTGATTTCTCAACAGAAACCATGCAGGCAAGAAAACAATGGGATAACATATATAAAACCCTGAAGAAAAAATATTGCCAATCAAGAATGATATATCAGGAGGCGGGGCAAGATGGCGGACTAGGCAGAAGGATTACACAGACCCTCTTCAACAAAGAAAAGGGAAACCAATTAACACAGACACAGAAGATAATCTTG
>NW_006930658.1:0-1040 GCF_000298275.1 Orycteropus afer afer
TATTGATATTACCTAAACCATACTCACTGCCTTTGGGTAAGATCCGACTCATAGAGACCCCTCCTTGGATTTCTGAGGCACTATCACTATGGAAGTAGATTGCCCAACCTATTAGGGCCTCTAAATTTGCCTCTAGTTTTTCTTTGAGGAACTTTATAGTTTTAGGTTTCACATTAATGTCTTTGATTCATCAGGAGTAACTTTTTGTGTATGGTGTGAGGTATAGTTCTTGTTTCATTTTTCTGTAAATGAATATCCAGTTTTGCCAGCACCATTTATTAAACAAACATTCTCTTCCCCATTTAATGGATTTTGGCCCTTTGCCAAAGATTAACTGACCATAGGTCAATGGATCTATTTCTGGGTTCTCAATTTTCGTCCATTGGTCTATGTGTCTGTCATTATACCAATACCAGGAAGTTTTGAGTACTGTGGCTGTATGTGGTTTTGTGATCCAGCAGTGTGAGATGTCCTACTTTCTTCTTCTTCTTCAATAGTGCTTTGTTTATCTGAGTTCTTTTTCCTTCCTATACAAAGTTAGCAATTGGCTTTACCATATCCTTAAAGAATTTTGATGGGATTTGGATTGGGATTCATTGAATGTATAGATGCTTTGGGTAAAATTGACATTTTCACAATGTTCAATTTTCCTATCCATGAGCATGGTATATTCTTCCATTTATGTAGATTTCTTATGGTTTCTTGAAGTTGTCTTTTATAGTTTTATTTGTACTGGACTTTTGTTTCCCTGGTAAGATTTATTCCCAAGTATTTTAATTTTTTGGTAGCTATTGTAAATGGTATTGATTTCCTGATTTCTTTTTCAGAAATCTCTTTGCAGGTGTAGAGGAATTCAGCTAATTTTGGATGTTGATCTTGTATCCTGCCACCATGCTAAATCTCTCAAATAGTTCCAATAGATTTGTGACTGAGTTCTTGGGCTTTCTATTTATAGGATCATATCATCAGAAAATAGGGGTAGTTTGACTTCTTCCTTACCAATTTGGATGCCTTTGATTTCCCTTTCTTGCCTTATTGCC
>NW_006930658.1:3220-4536 GCF_000298275.1 Orycteropus afer afer
ACTTCCGTAGTGATACTGCCTTGGAAACCCAAGGAGGGGTTGCTATGAGTCGGGACCTACTCAACAACAAATAACAACAACAACATAATATAATGTTATAATGTCCTTCTTTGTCTCGTATATTGGTTTTAGTTATAAAGCCTTTTTGATCAGAAATTAATATTGCCACTTGTGCTCTTTTACGGTTGCCATTTGCTTGATATATCTTTTTCCAACTTTTGATTTTTAGTCTATTTTTGTCTTTGTCTCTAAGCTGTGTCTTCTGTAGACATCATATTGATTTTTTTTTTTTTTTTCTTTTTTGTTCTTATTGAGTCTGCAGTTCTACATCTCTTGAATGGTGCCTTTAATCCATTAACTTTCAGTGTAATTATCGACAAGGATAAATTGATTGCTGTCATTTTTTTATGTGTTTTTTCATGCTGTTACTGATTTCTTTGTTCCATATAGTTTTCTGTGCTGAGGTCATTATGTTTAAAATCATGTTACCATTTCCTTTGTTGCCATTGTTTTAGTCTTTGCTTAAAACTTATGCTTTTCTTCTTTTTTTTTTCCCTCTTTTTATTGTGATGTGAAGGTTTGAGGTTACACTGTGATTTATAATTTTCGTCCTGAGTTTAGAACAGTCCATTCTATCTTGCAACTCTCTTGACTTCCTCACCATTTAGAAATTCTGTAACTACACATTATTTTCACTTTTTGGTTTGTAGTTGTCCTCACTTGCCAATCGATGTCTCTGGTTTTCTGTTTACAATCTTGTATGCTCTTTTACTTTGGATATGTCCCTAGCTGTGGTTTCTGAGTTATGTCATTTTGTGTATGAATGGTCAGTTGTTGTTTGCTATTTTTGGTTCTCTGTTCAAATGATTCCCTTTAATATCTCTTGTAAGTTTGGTCTGGTTTTAACAAATTCCCTTAGTTTCTGCTTATCTGGAAATCTCCTAATTTCCCCATCATATTTGAGGGACAATTTTGCCAGGTATATAATTCTCGGTTGAAAATTTTTCTCTTTCAGGATTTTGTATATACCATCCCATTGCCTTCTCACTTGCATGGCCTCTGTCGAGAAATCAGAGCTTATCCTTACTGGTTGTCTTTTGTAAGTAACTTTTTGTTTTTCCTGTGCTGCTTTCAGGATTCTGTCTTTGTCTTTGGTTTTGATGAGTTTGGTAATGATGTGTCTTGGTGATTTTCTTTTGGTGTCTATTTGGACTTCCTGAATGAATATATTCTCATTTTTCATCATATCAGGGAAGTTCTCTTACAACAAATCTTGGACAATTTTCTCAGTGGTTTTATTTTTCTCTTCCTGTTCT
>NW_006930659.1:0-1155 GCF_000298275.1 Orycteropus afer afer
AATTAACAATCCAATTGAAAAATGGGCAGAAGACATGAATAGACACTTCACTAACGAGATACCATCTCACCCCAGCACTGATGGCAAGGTTCAATGAGACAGAAAATAATAAATGCTGGTGGGGATGTGGAAAGATTGAGACTCTAATGCACTGCTGGTGGGACTGTGCTGTGATACAACCACTGTGGAAAGCAGTATGGCGATTTCTTAAAAAGCTGGAATTGGAGATACTATTTAACCCAGCAATCCCATTACTAGTTATATATCCTAGAGAGGTGAGAGCCAGAACAGGAACAGATATATGCACACCCATCTTCAACGCAACACTATTTACAATAGCAAGAAGATGGAAACAACCTATGTGCCCATCAATGGAAGAGTGGATGACCAAACTATAGTACATACACGCAATGGAATTCTATGCAGCACTAAAGAATAATGTAGAGTCTGCAAACAACCACCTAACATGGATGAACTTGGAGGATATTATACTGAGTTAAATAAATCAATCACAGAAGGACAAACACAGTACTAGTTCATTGTTGTGGAGGGTCAAGGAAAGGTTTATATATGGAGCAAAACTCTCTTTGTTGGTTGGCAGGGGTGTGTGTGGGGGAACACTGCAAAAAAATGCATTGTCCCATGTCACTTCAGTTTTGTTTATTTCACTGTACATAAATTATCTTTCAATAAAATGCATTAAAAATTAAAATAAATAAAATAAAGGGGAAAAAAACACATGATCAGATCAAACAATGCAGAAAAGGCATTTGACAAAATCCAACACCCATTCCTGATTTAAAAAACTCTCAGAAAAATAGGAATAGAAGGGAAATTCTTCAACATAATAAAGGGTATAAATGCAAAATCAACAGCAAGCATTATTCGCAATGGAGAGAGATTGAAACCATTCTCCTTGCAAACAGGAACCAGACAAGTATGCCCTCTACCACCACTTCTATTCAACACTGTTCCAGTGGACGGCCGGAACAGGTAAGGGGAGAACTCCCAGGCAAGAAGTGGCAGCCAGGGCGGATGGCTGGAACAGGTAAGTAGAGAGCCCCAGACGGGAAGCAGCAGCCAGAAAGGACAGCTAGAAGAGGTAGGGGGAAGGCCAGGAAGTGAGCAGAGCAATTTGGAACTAAGAGAGACAAA
>NW_006930659.1:1757-2803 GCF_000298275.1 Orycteropus afer afer
TTACTGGAAAACTTTATGAATAGCCCTGAAACACTGTCCGATACAGTGCCAGAAGATGAGCCTCTCAGATCAGAAGACACTCAAAATAAGATTGGTAAAGAGTTGCCTCTTCAGAGTAGAGCCGACCTTAATGATATGGATAAAGCAGAGCTTTCAGGACCTCCATTTGCTGATGTGGCATAACTCAAAATGAGGAGAAACAGCTGCAAACATCCATTAATAATCAGAAGACTGAATGTACGAAGTATGAATCCAGGAAAATTGGAAGTTGTCAAAAATGAAATGGAACATATAAAGAGTGATATCCTAGGTATTAGTGAGCTGAAATGGACTTGTTTTGGTCATTATGAATCAGACAACCATATGATCTACAGTGCCGGGAATGACAAACTGCAGAGCAGTGCTATGGCATTCATCATCACAAAGAATGTTTCGAGATCTATCCTGAAGTACAGTGCTGTCAGTGATAGGATAATAAGCATACACCTCCAAGGAAGACCAGTTAGTACTATTATTATTCAAATTTACACACCAATCACCAAAACCAAAAATGAGGAAATTGAAGATTTTTACCAACTTCTGCAGTCTGAAATTGAGCAAACATGCGATCAATGTGCTGATTATCACTAGTGACTGGAATGCAAAAGTTGGAAACAAAGAAGAATCACTAGTTGGAAATTTTGTCCTTGGTGATATAAATAATGCTGGAGATGACATGATAGAATTTTGCAAGACCAATGACTTATTCATTCCAAATACCTTTTTTCAAAAACACAAACAGTGGCTATACATGTGGAATTTGCCAGACGGACTACACAGTAATCAGATTGACTACATCTGTGGAAAGAGGTGATGGAGAAGCTCAATATCTTCAGCCAAAACAAGGCCAGGGGCTGATTGTGGAATAGACCATCAACTGCTCATATGCAACTTAAAGAGATCGATTCCAAGATGGCAGAATAGGCAAAAAGTCTGCACAGACCTTCTTCAACAAAGAAAAGGGAAACCAATTAACACAGACACAGATGATAATCCTGGACCCTTGA
>NW_006930659.1:4677-5197 GCF_000298275.1 Orycteropus afer afer
CCAGAACACATCCCTGAGGAAGAAACAGCATTGGAAATCTCTGATAAGGTATTCAAAAGAATTATCTTTGGGTATCTTGAAAGGATTGAGAGACAGATGAAAGAAAACACAGAAAAAAAACTTAGAAGAATTTTGGAAGAAAAAAACAAGAACAAAATGACAAAATAAATGAAAAAATAGAAATGATTCTAAACCTACAGATAGAAATCCAGAAGATTAATACTAAATTGTTAGAAATAGATAACACATTGGAAGGGCAAAGGAGTAGGATTCATGCAATGGAAGACAGAATTAATGAGATTGAAGACAAATACCTGAATACTTCTTTGGAAAGGGATCAATCAGAAAAAAATATTCTAAATCTACAGATAGAAATCCAAAAGATTAATACTAAATTGTCAGAAATAGATAACACATTGGAAGGGCAAAGGAGAAGGATTCATGCAATGGAAAACAGAATTAATGAGATGGAAGAAAAATACCTGAATACTTCTTTGGAAAAGGATCAATCAGAAAAAAA
>NW_006930660.1:0-4318 GCF_000298275.1 Orycteropus afer afer
TGAGGAATGGATAACCAAACTATGGTACATACACACAATGGAATACTATGCAATGCTAAAGAATAATGTAGAATCTGAAAAAACAATGCATAATGTGGACGAACTTGGAGGACATTATGTTGAGTGAAATAAGTCAATCACAAAATGACAAACACTGTATTAGTCCATTATTGTAAAAGTTAAGGAAAGGTTTATATATAGAAGGAAATTTTCTTTGTTGGTTACCAGGGGTGGGAGGGGAGGGGATGGAAGGCTGTTAGATAGAGATAAGTATTGATTTCGGTGAATAGAAGGGCAGTGTACCAAAGTGAGTGACCAATATGGCAGCACTGAGGATGAGAAAGACATAGAGAGGTACGTGGGACGTACAGACAATATGAACCCTTTTCCACATACAGTACTGCGTTGTCAGTGAACGCAAACATTGGTATATGGGTGGATAGATGGGTGGATAGGCTAAACGATTAGGTATGTCTATGAAATTGGGAGTGTATCCAAGAACGTATATAGGGTTGGCAGACAATGGTCCTATAAGTTTATGTGAATGATCAGAATTCCGAGGTATATAGTAAAGCTGACAAGGGGCAAGGTTGTGGTCACTGCTTGTTCACAGCCAGCTACCCAGAGGGACTGAGTAGTTGAACCTGTGGGCTTGGGACCATAGTCACAGGGAACATCAAGCTCAATTGGCGTAACATACTATACAAAACATTGTTCTACCTCCTACTTTGGTGAGTAGTGACTGGGATCTTAATAGCTTGCAAGCGGCTATCGACATGCAACAATGGGTCTCCTTGTCCAGAGCAAAGAAGAATAAAGAAAACCAAAAATTTGTGGAAGAAATGAGTCCTAGTGACTGGTACACTATCTGATCTGCAGTCTATATGACTATGGGAGACCGGAAGAACTAGGTGGTGCCCAGCTACCACTGTCAACCACTCGCAGGGGGAACTATGTAGGAGATCCTTCATAGAGAGGGAGAACAATGTGGAACAAAACTCAAAATCCTTTGGAGAAAAAAAAAAAAGAGGAGACACAAGGTTTGCTGATCTGATAGAGCATGGTAGAACCACTGAGACTATGGCCCCTAGCTGCCCTTCAGGTCTGGAATGAAACCCACACCTGTGGCTTCCAGCCAAACAAAAGACGGGCATATGAGTTGAACATTTACCTGCGGTAGATACATTCCTTGGAGAAAACAATCATAGGAGAAAGAAAGGCTGTTTACACACAGCGAGACAGCTCAGAAGGCAGGAGTGGATGAAGGGATGGACACAGGGAAGAGGTAACTATCGGGAGGAAGTGGGCAGGAAGTTGTTGCACTGTGGTAAATTGTAGTCCGTGTCATAAGACTAAGTGTGAACTGCTATACACAAAGTGAATTTACTCTGTAAATTTACCCCAAAATCAAAATTTAGGAAAAAAAAGAGAGAGAGAGAACCTACAGATTGGTTAAAAAAAAAAAAAAACTTTGCCAACGACATTATCTGCCAAGGGTCTAATCTCTAAAATATAATGAAAACTTCAACAACTCAACAACAAAAAGACAATCCAATCAAAAAAATGGGCAAAGGACATGAACCAGACAATTCACTGAAGAAGACATCCAGGTAGCTAACAAACACGAAAAATGCTCATGATCAACAGGCATTAGAGAGACACAAATCAGAACTACAATGAGATTTCATCTCACCCCAGCTAAAACGGTACTTCAAAAAAAAACAGACAGCAACAAAGTTTGGCGAGGATGTGGACAGATCTGAATCCTTATCTTGCTGGTGGGACTGTAAAATGGTACAATCACCATGGAAAATGGTATGGTGCTTCCTCAAAAAGCTAGAAATAGCAATACGTTATGATCTAGCAAACCCAGTCCTGAGAATATACCCTAGAGATATAAAAGCAGTAACATGAATAGTCTTATACATACTCATGTTCATTGCAGCATTATTCACAATAGCAAAACCATGGAAACAACCTAGTGCCCTTCACCAGATAAGTGGATAAACAAATTGTAGTCTGTACATACAATGAAATTTTATACCACTACACGAATAATGATGAATCTGCAAATTATCTTATAACATGGATAAATCTGGAGGACATCATACTGAGTAAAATAAATACTAGGGAAAAAAAGTTAAATATTGTATAGTCTCACTTTCACAAAAAGTCAAGAATAGGTATGCAAAAAGAAAACAACATTCTTTGATGGTTACCAGGGATGAGAAGGAAGTGAAAGGGAATAACTTGCTAAATAGTAGACACCTGTTGTTTCTGGTGATGTTAAAGGTAGTAACACACATGGGGGAAGTCAGCACAATCTGACGAACATAAATGAAGACACCAAGTGGTATAAAAGATAAAAAACAATTATGGTAAATATTACAACTAATACAATTTTGCAACAGTAATAACCACCACCAAATAATATGTCTATAGTTACAGAGACAGATAAATATACTATATGTGTATAGGAAGGTATATATGAGCACATCCATGTGCATATACAAGTATATTTGTAAGCACAAGTATATACATGTTTGAGTGTGCTATATGCAGACAATATCATATAAAGTACACTGGGGGCACAGTTACAGAGTCCTCCTAGACATAGTCAAATACCTCATGGGATTGGATTACTGGGTTAAAGGCTGGAGATCACATTCTTGTGGGACACTCAGTCAACTGGCATAACACAGTTCATGAAGGTAACGTTCTACATCCCAGTTTGGTGAGTAGCATCTGGGATCTAAAAAGCTTGTGAGCAGCTATTAAAGATACAACTATTGGTCTCTTCCCATCTGGACACAAAGAGAATGAAAGAAACCAAAGAATCAAAGAAAAAACTAGTCACAAAAAAAAAGCTTCTTCTAGCTTAAGACGGGAAGTGGTGCTTGGCTACCACTACCTATCATATGACCAGGGACACAAGAGAAGGTGTTAAATAGAATGAAAGAAAAATGTAGAACAAACCTGAAATTCCTAAAACAAAAAGACCAGACTTACTGGACACACAGAAACTAGAAAAACCTCCAAGATTGTAGCCCTTTTAACTTGAACTGAAGCTACTCCCAGAGGTCTCCTTTCATCGAAATAACAGATTGGCTTATTTAAAAAAAAAAATCACCCAATGACACTGAACAATCTGTACAAAAATTATTAAATGGGAACCTAATTTTTAGTGTAAACTTTCACTTAAAACACAATAGAGTTATTTTTTCAAATGAAAAAGAAAACTATAAGCCACTACCTCTTACGAATATAGGTGCAAAAATCTTCAACAAGATACTAGCAAACAAAATCCACAGCACACACCATGACCAAGTGGGATTTATTCCAGAAATGCAGGGATGGGTCAACATTAGAAAATCAATCAGTGTAATACATCACATCAACAGAACAAAGGAAAAAAAAACACATGATGCAGAAAAAGTGTTTAATAAATTCTAACACCCTTTCTTGATGAAAACCCTCAAGAATATAGAAGGGAGGAGTTCTGGTAAAATGGCGGACTAGGCAGAAAGACTGCACAGACCCTCTTCAACAAAGAAAAGGGAAACCAATTAACACAGACACAGAAGATAATCCTGGATCCCTGATCCTTGAAGGGAAGGATATAGAAGTGGACTAAACCCCAACCAGCAGAAGAATTTGCATGAAAATACTAAAAAAGGAGACAGAAGGAGCTGCGGTCTGGCAGGGATCGAGAGAGATCCTGAAGGCGTGGCACAGACAGTGCGCAGATTTCCAAGTGGTGGACGAACCTAAGAATTAACCTAAAAATCAGCCTGCTAGCCAGGGACTGCACAGAGGACTGCTCTGGTGGCTGAGGAATAAATGGAGACAAAGGCAGGCTGAGTTGTGGACTTTTGCCGGTACAGAGGGCGCCGCCATTTTGAATGTTCACAGCAGATTGACTATTTTGGATATTTAAAGAGACAGTGCTCTAGCGGATTCCTGGGGCTTAAGAACACATCCTGCTTTCCATCAACCCCAAGGACACTCGGGACCTGCAACACTGAAAAGGTACAACATTCCTCTTGTTACTCTTATACTCCACACCTGCTTGGTGAACGGAGGTGAGGCCACCCCCCACTCCCACCTACCTTCTGGGCCCACAGGAACTCCATCACAGTCTGATCTCAGACAGAGCCTGGGTGTCCTGCCCTGTCCTCCACCAATTTTTTTGTTCTCTGTTTTTATTTTTATTTTTTTCTTTTTCATTTTCTTTTTTCTGGCGATTAGTTTGCTTGTAATTGTCTCTTTTAAAACAACTATTATTATTAATACTTTTGTCCTTTTTACTATTATTCTT
>NW_006930661.1:0-4363 GCF_000298275.1 Orycteropus afer afer
AAATGAACATTCCAGAGAAAGGGTTCAAGGCAAGCTTGGGTTGGTGTCGAAGAATGATGAGAAGGTATGACTTATCTTTGAGACATAAGGTGCCCGTGCCACAGCACCTGCCTGAAGACCTGACTGAGAAGCTCGTCACTTACCAGCGGAGTGTCCTGGCCCTGAGGAGGGCACATAAGTACGAGGTGGCCCAGATGGGGAATGCAGATGAGACTCCTATTTGTTTAGAGGTGCCGTCACGGGTGACTGTGGATAACCAGGGGGATAAACCTGTATTGGTCAAGACACCGGGCAGGGAAAAACTGAAAATCACGGCCATGCTTGGCATCTTGGCAGACGGGAGGAAGTTACCTCCATACATCATTTTGAGGGGGACATACATCCCCCCTGGGAAATTTCCTAGTGGGATGGAAATCCGCTGCCACCGGTATGGATGGATGACTGAGGACTTGATGCAGGACTGGTTGGAAGTAGTATGGAGACGGAGGACTGGCACAGTGCCCAAGCAGCGAGGGATGCTGATCCTGAATGGCTTCCGGGGTCACGCCACTGACTCAGTAAAGAGCTCCATGGAAAGCATGAACACCGACATGGTTATCATCCCAGGGGGGCTGACCTCGCAGCTTCAGGTGCTGGATGTGGTGGTCTACAAACCGCTGAATGACAGCGTGCGGGCCCAGTACTCTGACTGGCTGTTGGCTGGAAACCTGGCGCTGAGCCCCACTGGGAATGCCAAGAAGCCACCCCTTGGCCTCTTTCTGGAATGGGTCATGGTGGCGTGGAATAGCATCTCAAGTGAGTCCATTGTGCAAGGATTCAGGAAGTGTCACATCTCTAGCAACTTGGAAGATGAAGATGATGTCCTGTGGGAAATTGAGAGTGAATTGCCAGGAGGAGGGGAACCACCAAAAGAATGTGAAGCAGAAAGCATGACTGAGAGCAACTGAAGGAAACATTCAGGTGAGCCATCAGGAATAAATACTTTATTTCTTACTGGGTAGGGTCCCTGGGTGGCACAAACGATTTGTGCTCAATTACTAACCAAAAGGTTGGTGGTTTGAACCCTCCCAGTGGCACTGCAAAAGATAGGCCTGGTAATCTGCTTCTGTAAAGATCATAGTCAAGAAAACTGTGGAATCATTCTGCTTTATAACACATGGGGTTGCCATGAGTCTGAATGGACTTGAGAGGAACAAGTTGGGTTTTTTTGTTTTCTTCATTGGTACGTGTTTGAGTTTTACATACGGTTTTTGTTTATTTAAATTACATTAGTTTTTCTCTTTGAATTATCTTTCTCCTATTTTCAAGTTCTCTTAGGTATAATTGTGTAGATGTCAGGTTATCAACATTTCCTCCTTTATGTGAAACTTTTATTGCTTGTACTTAACTGTGTGGTTTGGTGTATGGCCTGTGGACCTAGGAGCACTTATATAATAAAAAGAACAAGGAGAGCTGCCAGAACAGCTCTATCTGAGAGAGAGAGTGTTGAAGTAAAATATTTGGGCCTGAAGGAGCATAGTCTCACATTGCTTAGTTAAAAAGTAGTTGTTTATATTATTTTTTTTTTTCTAATTGTGATTTGGATGAAAGTTTACACAGCAAATTCATTTTCCATACAGCAGTTCATACACATTTTGTTTCCTGACATTGAGTGCAATTCTCCACAGTGTAACAGCTCTCTTCCCACTTCCTCCCTGTAGTTACCTCTTCGCTGTGTCCTCCTTTCCTGTGCATTCCCTGAGCTATCTCCCTGTGCAAATACTGCCCTTCTGTTCTCCCATGAGTGATCATTCTAAGGAGTGTATCTACCTGGTATAAATGTTCACCCCGTATTCCTGTCTGTTGTTTGGCTGGAAGCCACAGGAATGAGTTCAGTTCCAGACCTGAAGGGTAACTAGGGGCCATAGTCTTGGGGCTTTCACCAGGCTCTATCAGACTACTAAACCTGGTCTTTTTTATGATTCTGAGTTTTGTTCCACATTGTTTACCCACTCTATCCAGGATCTCTTGCACTGATCCTTTTCTGAGTGGTTGACAGTGGATAACTGGGCACCGTCTAGTTCTTCTGGTTTCATGGTCTTAGAGGCTGAGGTTCTCATGGCTCACTAGTCCCTTGTATTGATTATTTCCACGTGTGTCTTTGGTTTTCTTCATTCTTTTTTACTCTGGACAAGGACAAGACCCATTGTTGCATTTAGATGGCCACTTGCAAGCTTTTGACCCCAGTCACTACTCTACTCACCAAAGTAGGATATAGAAGAATGTTTTTGTGTAGTGTGTTATGCAGTTGAGCTTGATGTCCCCTGCGACCATGGTGTTGAGCCCACAGGTCTAACTACTTGCTCCATCAGGGTGGTTGACTGTGCCTAAGAAGTTATCATAACTTTGCCCCATTTAGTTTATTTGGACATTCATATAGCACATACAAATGTATATGTAGAAATACCATTTGCCGTCCTTACATACAGTCATGGGTATATTCCGTTTTGCCTAGACATACCTGATCATTCAGCCTGTCTGTCTGTATACCCGTAGATTAATGATTATCACTGATAACGCAATATTATATATGTAAAAGGGATTACTTTTTGTTATCTGTACCTCCATGCACCTGTCTGTGCATTCTTTTTCCTTAGTATTACTGTTGTGGTCACTTGCTTTTGGTATAGTTAACAACTAGTTTTGTCTGAAAAAGCAACTTTCTTCTTTCACTTATAAATCATGCTGAAAATACAAGGTCAGTATATGTACGGCCTGGTGAGGGTGGGACAGGGAGAACACTAAGGGTGCCTTCAGCAAGGTGTCCTCTGGGCCTCAGGGTTGTAGCCCTAGGGTAGTCTACAGTATCCCATCGGGGAAGCAGAAACCACAAGCTTCAGCATGCATTTCCCTAGGGAATTCAAAAGCTGGTTAAAACACTGTCTTACAATTATCTTTGCATGTAGAGTAAGCTGTTACCATCATTTCTTGTACTCAGCAGATATCTGAAGGGACATATTTTTAAATTGAATTTTTGCACCAAAAATGAAAATAAAACAGTGTGTATCTAGGACACAGTAAAGTTTGGGGCTGAGGACGATAGGCCTATGATTTTCAGAGTTAGATAAAGATAGGAGCGGCTTTAAAAGGAAATGGGGCTTGAGGGACTAACAGCTGCACAAGTGAAATGAGCCCCCCAGAGGAGAATGTATAGAAAAACAAAACCAAACTTCCGTCAAGTCGTTCCCGACTCACAGCGACCCCTCCTTGGGTTTCTGAGGTGGTGTCTCTACAGAAGTAGATTGCCCACTCTTCCTTCTGAGAAGTGGCTGGTGGGTTTGAACTGCCAGCCCACTGGTTAGCAGTCAAATGCCTTAGCAACTACGCCACCAGAGCTCCTGTCTATATATAGTAAGGGAAGCAAATGATTCATTGTACCCTCTCCTTTTTAATCTCTAGTTGTCAACTCATTTGTTCTTCCAAACACTATTTGATAGGAAGAGGCCACTCCTTTTACAAAGCACTGGAAACCGTTTTGACCTAGTTTTTATTTCTTTCACCCCACTTCATCCTTTATGAGTATATACATGCACTAAAAGAGTGATTTGTATCCCTTTCCTGCCTCCATTCAAACTGTACCCATATCACTGAACCCCACTGTAATTCTAGGGTCCCTACCATTACAGCAGAACAAGGGGAAATCTGGCATTACATTCACCTTCACCAGAATTTGCTTTATGTTTTTTTCTCACGTCCGTCACTCTTTCATCCCTTGAATTGAGCCTCTCCTCTGTGCTGGCTGTTTTGACTGCCTCTGTTGCATATCAGCCTTTGAATTGCAGTGAACTTTTATCCTTTCCTTATTTTACATTTTGCCTTTTCCTCTCTTGGTTGGGTGACATTTTCACACATTTATAATTTTCTAAGCTCTTTCTGCCCAGGAGTATCAAGCAAAAACTGTCAGCGGAGAAAGGGTAGGATGTTCTCAAAGTTAAGCTGCAGCTACAAACAGGTGTGGTTAGCATTTAACGTCCACCAGGGGCTTTTGCTGTTCTTGACTGACTTAATTCTCTTTACAGTTAGACATTTTTTTGCCCTGGGGAAAAGTATAGGAGGAGTGAGATGGACAGAACTGCCCCTCTCATCTGTTTGGAAATCTGACTGGTTACATGGTTACAGGATTATTGTGTTCATTGGAAGTTAAAAGATTATATAAAATCCAGGGATCAATCATTTCATACTTAGGTTTTCTCTGTTTTCCAGCAAAAGGAACTGTGATTGCAACAGCTGGGGAGGAAAATCCTCAAGAAGATTCCTGGCAGTGTGAGTACAGAAGAAGCAGGAAAGGCCATGGTGCTCCCAGCAGTCTGAGTGGACAGTAGCC
>NW_006930662.1:0-1425 GCF_000298275.1 Orycteropus afer afer
ATTCCCTGGAGAAGGATGTCATGCTTGGTAGGGTGGAGGGTTGATGAAAGAGGGGAAGGCCTTCAATGAGATGGATTGACATGGTGGCTGCGATGATGGACTCAAGTATAGCAGGGATCATGGAGCTGGTGCGGGATAGGGCAGTGTTTTGTTGTGCTGTGCATGGGGTTGCTATGAGTCGGAAACAACTGGACGGCACCTAACAACAACAAGTGTCCCCTTGTTCAAATGACAGCCTCCTGGTTAATGTCCAGGTTCCTCATGATTACAATCAAATGTCTGGGAATTCCCATTCTTCTCAATGTTACCCATAATTTGTCATGATCCACACAATCAAATGCCTTTACATAGTCAATAAAACACAAGTCAACATCTTTCTGGTATTCTTGCCTTGAGCCAAGATCCGTCTGACAACAGCTATGATATCCCTTGTTCCACATCCTCTTCTAAATACAGCTTGTACCTCTAGAAGTTTCTGTCAATATACTGCTGCAACCGTTTTTTAATTATCTTCAGTAAGATCTTACTTGCATGTGATTTTAATGATATCGTTCAATAATTTCCACATTCTTTCTTTGGAATGGGTACAAATATGGATCTCTTCCAGTCAGTTGGCCAGGTAGCTGTCTTCCAAATCTCCTGGCATAAATGAGTGAGTGCCTCCAATGGGGCATCCGTTTGTTGAAAATCTTGATGGGCATTCCATCAATTCCCAGAGCCTTGTTCTTTGCCAATTCCTTCATTATAGCTTCAACTTCCTCCTTCAATACCATTGGTTCTAGATCATATTCCGCCTCCTGAAATGGATGAAGATTGACCAGGTATTTTGGTACAGTGACTCTGTGTATTCCTTCCATCTTCTTTTGATGTTTCCTACGTCATTCAATATTTTGCCCGTAGAATCTTTCAGTATTGCAACTCGAGGCTTAAATTTTTACCTCAATTCTTTAAGCTTAAGAAATGCCAAGTGTGTTCTTCCCTTTTGGTTTTCAAACTCCAGGTCTTTGCACATTTCATTATAGTAACTGGCTTTGTCTTCTCAAGCTGCTCTTTGAAATCTTCTGTTCAATTCTTTCATTTTGTCATCTTCTTCCATTTGCTTTAGCTACTCTCCACTCAAGGGCAAGTTTCAGAGTCTCTTCTGTCGTTCATTTTGGTCTTCTCTTCTTTTGTTGTCTTTTTAGTGACCTCTTGCTTTCTTCATGGATGATGCTCTTGATATCATCTCACAATTCTGGTTTTTGGTCACTGGTGTTCAATGCATCAAATCTATTCTTTAGGTGTTCTCTAAATTTAGGAGTGATATATTCAAGATCATACTTTGGTTCTTGTGGACTTGTTTTAATTGTCTTTAACTTCAAGTTGAACTTGCATATGAGCAGTTGATGGTCTGTTCCACATTCAGCTCCTGGCCTGGTTTTGGCT
>NW_006930662.1:1805-4348 GCF_000298275.1 Orycteropus afer afer
CTGAATCAAAATGGCCCAAACCAGTCCATTTCAGCTCACTAATGCCTAGGATATCAATCTTTATGCATTCCATTTCATTTTTGACACCTTCCAATTTTCCTAGATTCATACTTTGTACATTCCACGTTCTGATTATTAATGGATATTTGCCACTGTTTCTCCTCAATTTGAGTGATGCCACATCAGCAAATGGAGGTCTTGAAAGCATTACCTTATCCATATGAGTAAGGCTGTTTTTACTCTGATAATACAGCTCTTGCCCAGTCCTATTTTGAGAGCTTTCTAACCTAAGTGACTCATCCTCCTCCTCTGTATTGGACAATGTTTCCTGACTATTTATACAGGTGCACAGTAATGTATTAGACAGTCTTTCTCTGCTATTCATAAGGTTTTCCCTGGACAATTCTTTGAGAAGTGGATGTCCTCTTCCTTCTTCCTAGTCTGTCTCAGTCTGCAGCTGGGCTGAGACCTGTGCACCATGTGCACCCCCACTGGGTTTGAAACACTAGTGGCACAGCCTCAAGACTCACAGCAACACATCACCACAGTAGGACAAACTGACAGACAAGTTTGTCTCCCTTAGCTGTTGGAAACCTCTCCAGCCACCCTTACCTGGATCCCTGCAGCTGACTCCTTGATCTGTTCCGGTCCCCTTTGCCTTTTCTATACTTTCCCTACTCTCTCGCCTTGCTGCTTGTGGGGCATGGCCTGGGTTCCCTATCCTCACCTGGATCCCTGCGGCTGACTCCTCGATCTGTTCCAGTCCCCTTTGTAGCTGGTAGGTTTTAAACCACCAACCTTTCAGTTAGCAGCCGAACACTTAACCACTGCACCACCAGGGCTCTTTGGAATCAGAACACCCAGATTCAAATGAAATTTCTGTTATTAACTACATGTGTTAAAGAAGACATGTTATTTACTATCCACAAATGTCAGCTTATTTATTTATAAAATAAAGTTAATAACAATAGCATTTAAAATGATTCATTGTAAAAACACTTAAATGGTGCCTGGTGTATAGTAAGCATTGGTAAATGTTACTTGCTTTTATTTAAAAACTAATAATAATTCTGGGTGCTGTATGGAGCATGAAAGGAGGGCAAGGGGGTAGGCAGTGAGACCAGTTAGGAAGTGGCCCAAAGAATAGTTCTTGGGGACTTAAATAAGTAGGTGAGGGTAGAGATAAAGAGCATATCTATGAGGGGTAACATCAAAAGGACATCCTAATGATAAGGATGAGATGAGGGCAAAGAAATAAAAGGTAGTATCAATGATAGAAGGGATTCCTTTTACAGAGATGAGGATGGCAGGGATAAGAGTCTGCTTAAATAAAAATCAAAAGTTCTGTTTTATCTATATTGAGATGCCTATTTATTGGATAAGGAGCTCTGGTGGCACAGCACCTAAGGCATTTGACTGCTAACCAGAAGGCTACTCTGCAGAAAGAAGACTGGGCAATCTACTTCCGTAAAGATTTACTGCCTTGGAAACCCAATAGGGGTCACTATGAGTTGGAATCAACTCAGTGGCAGTGGGTTTGGGATACTTAAGTGTAGATGTAAAGAAAGTAGACAGAGTTCCGATAAGATGGTGGAATAGGCAAAAAGACTGCACAGACCCTCTTCAATAAAGAAAAGGGGAACCAATTAACACAGATGCAGAAGATAATCCTGGACCCCTGAACCTTGAAGTGAAGGATATACAAGTGGACTAAACTCCAACTAGCAGAAGAATTTGCATGAAAATACCAAAAAAGGAGACATACAGAGCTGTGGTCTGGCAGCAACCCTGACAGCACAGTCAGCTTGGATATTGCCGAGTTGGGGTAGGACCTAAGAATTAACCTAAAAGTTGGCCCTGCTAGACAGAGACTGCACGGAGGACTACTCTGGTGACTAGAGAATAAAAGGGGAAGCAGTGAAGAGGAAGGTGGGCTGAGCTGTGGACTTCTGTCTGTCCAGAGGGAGTAGCCATTTTGAATGTTTACAAGCGCTTGACAATTTTGGATATTTAAAGCGACAGCATTTGCCCAGATTCCAGGGACTTAAGAACAGGCTCCACTTGCCAGCAACCCCAAGGATATTCCATACCTGGGTGACTAGATAGGTGCGACATTCCCCTTGTTACTCTTATACCCTACACCCTCTTGGTGAATGGAGGTGCGGCCATCCCTCACTCCCACCCACCTTCTGGGACCACAGGATCTCCATCCCAGTCTGTGTGCTCCGACAGAGCCTGGGTGCCCTGTCCTACCCTCCCCCTAATTTTTTTTTTCTTATTTCTGTTTTTTAGTTTTGTCTGTTTTAAAACTACTATTACTATTATTACTTTTGTCCTTTTACTATTATTCTTTATTCTTCCTACTTGAACAATTTCTCTTAGACAGATCAGCATGAGGCCGGTCCCCATGAGGTGGAGGTTAAAGATGTCCCAAATGTCCAAACTACCATGCCACTCCATCATTTCAGACATTAACTCCTCCTCCTCCTCCCAGTAATTTCCCCAGTCTTAGGGTTCTGTATTTCACTGTAACACCTCACAGA
>NW_006930663.1:0-839 GCF_000298275.1 Orycteropus afer afer
TTATGTGTCCCTGACAATAATGTACCCGGCACAGGGAATGCCCCACCAACCCCACCCCGCGCGTGCATGCATTTTCTTTCTCCCTTCAGTTGTGGAAACCATACTAGCTCCCAAGGCCCAGCTCAAAGTCCCATTTCTTCAGGGAATCCATCCCTGACTCCTCTAGCTTATAGCTAGCTCACATTCCACTGTTCCCTATTTCATTAGTTTTCAACTCTAAATGCTTAGAGAGGGCACTAGCTTTTCCACCCCTTTAGGAATTTCCTGGAGTAATATATTCAACAAGGAGCCCTGGTGGTGCACTGGTTAACCAAAAGATTAGTGGGAGGAACGCACCAGCCACTCCATGGGAAAAAGATGTGTCAGTTTGTTCCTGTAATTATTACAGGCTAGGAACCCTTATGGGGCAGTTCTACTCTGTTCTATAAGGTTGCTAGGAGTTGGACTCCACTCAGTGGCAATAGGATTGGTTTTTGGTTTAATGAATTCAACAAATCTTGTCCACTGAATGATTTGTACCAAGGTAGGAACCTGACTTGCTTCCTCCTAAGGTGAAAATCAGCTAGACAGTTTCCCTGTGCAAAAGAGATGATGAGAACACTACTATTGGCCAACCACCATGACAAGTCAGGGGCTAAGACCCTGCCCATGTAAATACTACATGCCTCAGAAAAATCCCATGTTTTAGTTACCTAGTTAGTACTACTCTGACAGGAATATACCACAAATGGGATGGCTTGAACAAATAGGAGTTCATTCTCTTACAGTTTTGGAGGCTAGAAGTCTGAGTTCAAAGTGCCAGGTCCTAGGAGCTGGGTGAAAGCCCTCGACCTTGGGCT
>NW_006930663.1:939-1453 GCF_000298275.1 Orycteropus afer afer
GGTCATCATGAGTTGGGGGTCAGTGGGATGGCAGCTAATAACAACAAAAAGGATGGCCTGGTTAACCCACACAAGGCCCACAGTCCCACTGCCAAACCCCTCTCTCTGAAGTGAAGGCCATCGCTGACAGCCATGATTCATACTCACCTGAGCCACACCTCACAGCCTGTGTGCGCTTTTACAGCTTCCTCCGACACATGGAGACACCAAAGATTCTCCTGTATCACCCATTTGCTTTAGGTCATTACCTTCTCTTGCCTTCTCTGTTTTTCCTCTCAGTGTCAAAGGTAAAAAGTGTATTTAAAAGCTGTGCTCAGTTCAGAAATACAATATAAGGAAAACAAGCAAATGAACAAACAAAAACCACTCAAGTCCCTATACACAGAAGTAACCTATTAAATTTTGCCACACTTTCTTCTAGTCTTTGTTATAATTATATAAATATATAAAACAAAAAACCAAACCCACTGGTGTTGAGTTGATTGTGACCCATAGCGACTCCTCTTCGGGTTTC
>NW_006930663.1:2208-3240 GCF_000298275.1 Orycteropus afer afer
TTCCATTGGCTATGATGAATGAAGAGTTTTTCAAACCAGTTCAAATTTTTGTTGGAAGCAAATAATACTATGAAGAAATCCTGATCCATCTCTATTTCCTCAGAATAGATCAATTTTGGATCACACAGCTTATGTATTTTTAAGATTCTTGGTACATATCGTTTAATTATTACTAGAAAGGCTATTGTGGGGTTTATTTACAAAAGATATTTTCATAAGAGTCGGCCCCAGTGGATACTTACAGGTATCCAGGTTACCAATAAGATCCATTCCTACTTGTGCCTTAAGTCAAATTTGTAACTAAGTTGGAACAGGTGCATACTGCTCTTATTTAGCCTTTGGTCAAAGAAGAAGCTAAAAGCCTTTCCAGTGATTTAAAAGCTGCATGTAGAGCAAGTGAAGATGATTGCGGTGAAGAATTTGTTGCCAGTAGGGGTTGGTTCCATTGTTTCAAAGTGAAGGCAAATTTACATAACATTAAAAGGCAAGTACAAGTTGTCCATAAATTGGACTTCATACCTAAGGACAAGTTCAAATTGAAGCTGCAGACAATTAAAACAAGTCTATGAGGGCCAAAATGTGAACTTGATTACATCCCACCTGAATGTAGAGACCATCTAAACAATACATCTGATGCACTCAACACCAGTGACCAAAAACGAGATGAATTGTAGGATGGCATCAAGAACATCCTCCATGAAGAAAGCAAAAGGTCATTAAAAAGACAGGAAAGGAAGAAAAGATGAAAATGGATGTCAGAAGAGACTCTGAAACTTGCTCTTGAATGGAGAGTCGCTAAGGCAAATGGAAGAAATGAGAAGATGAAAGAGCTGAAACAGAAGATTTCAAAGAGCAGCTCTAAAAATCAAAGTCAATTATTATAATGAAATGTGCAAAGACCAAGAGTGAGAAAAACAAAAAGGAAGAACACACTCGGCATTTCTTTTTTTTTTAAATTAGGATTTGGGTGAAGATTTACAGAGTAAATTCACTTTTCATACAGCAGTTCACATATACTTTGTCTCATGTCAT
>NW_006930664.1:0-2587 GCF_000298275.1 Orycteropus afer afer
GTGGTTATCTTTTAAAAGGAATTTTTATCTTTAAATGATATATTATGAAATATTCATGGGTAAAGCGATATAATCTCTTAGATTTGTTTTAAAATAATCCAGGAAGTGGAATATGTGGGTGAAGTTATAGAATGAAGGAAGAATGGCCATGTGTTGACAATTTCGAAGCTGATTATTGCTATATGGTGATTCATTATACCATTCTCTGCACTTTCATGTATGTTTAATTTTTTTTATAATAGAAAGTTTAATAATACAAAATAACTGAGACATTTCTCAAAATGACTAGATGGCACATAACAACAAACAAGAGTCAAAAAATACAGTGGGGATTCTCCAAAACTAATAGATAAACCTGCCACTTTGCTAGTAAACACATTTCTTCCTACCCTCCAGTTATCCAATTTCTGCATTGTAATAGACTTACGTATTTTCTGAAGCTTTTGTGGTGGAAAGGAGAGAAGACAGTGAGTTGAGAGAATCTATCGATACGAAATACAATATTAAAACAACCAGGAACACTACAATACTATAGAATAAATTGCATTTGATGCTATAATTTCTAATATAAACTTCTCTCTTGACATTAGACTTTTTGCTGCAAAAAGTTGTTGTTATGTGCCATCATCTCTGGCTCATGGCAATCTTATGTACAACAGAACGAAACACCGCCTGGTCCTGTGTCAGCCTCACAATCCCTACTATACCTGAGCCCATCACTGCACCACAGTTTCAATCCATCTTGTTGAGGGCCTTCCCCTCTTTTGTTGACCCTCCGCTTTACCAAGCATGACATCCCTCTCCGGAGAATGGTCCTTTCTGACAACAGGACCAAAGTAGGTGAGATGAAATCTGGCCATTCTTGCTTCCAAGGAGCATTTCAGCTGCATGTTTTCCAGGACAGATTTGTTAGTTCTTTTAGCAGTCCACAGTATTTTCAGCATTCTTCACCAACACTACAACTCAAAAGCATCAACTCTTCTTTGGTCTTCCTTACCCACTGTCCAGCTCTCACATGGATATAAGGCTATTGAAAATACCATGGCTTGGGTCGGGGGCATCTTAGTCTTCAAGGAGGCATCTTTGCTCTTCAGCACTTGAAAGAGGTCTTTTGCAACAGAGTTGCCCAATGCAGTATGTCTTTTGATGTCTTGACTGCTGCTTCCGTTGGTGTTAATGGTATTGTTGTTGTTAGGTGCTGTCGAGTCATGTCCAACTCATAGTGACCCTATGCACAGCAGAATGAAACACTGCCTGGTCCCGTGCCAGCTCCATGATCTTTGCTATACTTGAACCCATCGTCACAGCCACTGTGTCAATCCATCTCGATGAGGGCCTTCCTCTCTTTCATCGACCTCCCACCTTACCAAGCATGACATCCTTCTCCAGGGAATGGTCCCTTCTGACAACGTGACCAAAGTAGATGAGACAAAGTTTGGCCATTCTCACTTGCAAGGATCATTCATGCTGCACTTCCTCCAGGACAGATCTGTTAGTTCTTTTAGCAGTCCACAGTACTTTTAGCATTCTTCACCAGCACCACAACTCAAAAACATCAATTCTTCTTTGGTCTTCCTTATTCATTGTCCAGCTCTCACTTGCATACAAAGCGATTGAAAATATCATGGCTTGTGTCAGGTGCACCATAGTCATCAGCACTTGAAAGAGGTCCCTTGCAGCCAACTTGCCCAGTGCTATATGTTGTCTAATGTCCTGAATGCTGCTTCCATTGCCATTGATTGTAGAACCAAGCAATATGAAGTCTTTGTCAACTTCAATCTTTTCTCCATTTATCGTGATGCTGCTTATAAGTCCAGTTGTGAGGATTTTTGTTTTCTTTATATTGAGATGTAATCCATAATGCAGACTGGATTCTTCAATCTTCATCAGTAAGTGCCTCAAGTCATCCTCACTTTCAGCAAGCAAGGTTGTGTCATCAGCATGTCGCTGGTTGTTAATGATTCCTCCTCCAATCCTGATGCCATGTTTTTCTTCATATGGTACAGCTTCTTGGATTATTTGCTCAGCATAAAGATTGAATAAGTATGGGGAAAGGATACAACCCTGATTCTCTCCCCTATTGATTTTAAACCAAGCAGTGTACCCTTGTCCTGTTCAAATGACAGCCTACTGGTCAATGTACAGGTTCCTCATGAGCACAATCAAGTGTTCTGGAATTCCCATTCTTTTCAATGTCATCCACAATTTGTTGTGATCTACACAATCAAATGCCTTTGCATAGTCAATAAAACACAAATAAACATCTTTCTGTTATTCTTTGCTTTTAGCCAGGATCCATCTGACAGCCGCTAAGATATCCCATGTTCCATGTCCTCTTCTGAATGCAACTTGCACCTCTGGAAGTTCTCCATCAATATATTGCTGCAACTGTTTTTGAATTATCTTCAGTAAGATCTTACTTGCGTGTGATATTAATGATATTGTTCAATAATCTCCATATTCTGTGGGATCACCTTTCTTTGGAAGGGGTACAAATATGGATCTCTTCCAGTCAGTTGGCCAGGTAGCTGTTTTCCAAATCTCTTGGCATAACCGAGTGAGTGCCTCTAGTGGGGCATCTGTTTGT
>NW_006930664.1:3767-4371 GCF_000298275.1 Orycteropus afer afer
GAGATGTAATCCATACTGCAGACTGTAGTCTTCAATCTTCATCAGTAAGTGCTTCAAGTCATCCTCACTTTCAGCAAGCAAAGTTGTGTCATTTGCTTATCTCAGGTGTTAATGATTCTTCCTTGAATCCTGATGCCACATTCTTCTTCACATAGTCCTGGTTCTCAGATTATTTGCTCAGCATACAGATTGAATAAGTATGGTGAAAGGATAAAACCCTGATGTACACCCTTCCTGATTTTAAACCATGCAGTATCCCCTTGTTCTGTTCGAACCACATCCTCCTGGTCTATATATACATTCCTTATGAGTACAATTAAGTGTTCTGGAATTCCCATTCTTCTCAATGTTATCTACAATTTGTTATGATCTACACAATTGAATGCCTTTGCATAGTCAATAAAACACAAGTAAGCATTTTTCTGGTATTCTTTTCTTTGAGCCAAGATCCATCTGACATCAGCTATGATATCCCTCACCCCATGTCCCCTTCTGAATCCAGCTTGCATTTCTGGAAGTTCTCTGTCAATATACTGCTGCAACCGGGGAGGCAGGGCAAGATGGCAGTCTAGGCAGAAGGATTGCACAGACCCTCTTCAACAAA
>NW_006930665.1:0-774 GCF_000298275.1 Orycteropus afer afer
ATGTGGAGAGATTGGGACTCTGATACACTGCTGGTGGGACTGTAAAATGGTACAACCACTGTGGAAAGCAGTATGGCGATTCCTTCAAAAGTTGGGATTAGAAATACCATCTGACCCAGCCATCCCATTACTAGGTATATACCCTAAAGAACCAGGAGCCATGACAAGAACAGACATATGCACACTCATGTTCATCACAGCACTATTTACAACAGCCAAAAATGGAAACAACCCAGGTGTCCATCAGCTGAAGAATGGAATAATGTAGAATCTGCAAAACACTGCATAACGTGGCTCAACTTGGAGGACATTATGCTGAGTGAAATAATTCAATCACAAAAGGGCAAATATTGTATTAGTCCATTATTGTAGAAGTCAAGGAAAGGTTTATCTATGGAAGGAAATTTTCTTTGTTGGTTACCAGGGGTGGGAGGGGAGGGGAAGGAACACTGTTAGATAGGTAGTGATAAGTATTGATTTGAGTGAAGAGAAGGGCGATGTACCAAATGTGAGTGATCAATATGGTGGCATTGAGGAAGAGAAAGACATAGAGAGGTACATGGGAGCTACAGACAACAAAGATGAACCCTTTTGCACATGCAGTATTGTGTTGTCAGTGAAGGCAAACATGGGTATATGGGTGGATGGATGGTTGGACAGGATGAACAATTAGGTATGTCTATGAAGTAGGGAGTGTGTCCAAGAACATGTATAGGGTTGACAGATAATGGTCTTATAAATTTATGTGAATGATCATAATTCCTAGGTGTATAG
>NW_006930665.1:1437-1955 GCF_000298275.1 Orycteropus afer afer
CAACCTGTCCCTTTTCAGCTCTACTATCAACCTGAGAATTCTTACAGAATCTATCAACACACTTGTAGAAACATTGTCTGCCAACCCTATACATGACCTTGGGCACATTCCCCCCTGCATAGACATACCTAAAAGTTCAACCTGTTCACCCATCTATCCATTCGTGTATCTGTGCTTGCCTTTACTGACAATGCAGTACTGTATGTGTAAAAGGATTCATCTTTGTTTTCTGTACTTCTCATGTACCTCTCTCTGTCTTCCTCTTCCTCAACACCACTGTGTTGATCACTCATATTTGGTATATTGCCCTTCTCTTCACCCAAATCAATATTTATCTCTATCTGTCTAATAGTGTTCCCTTCCTTCCCCTCCCACCCCTGGTAACCAACAAAGAAAATTTCCTTCCATATATAAACCTTTCCTTGACTTTTTACAGTAACAGATTAATACAATATTTGTCCTTCTGTGACTGAATTATTTCACTCAGCATAATGTCCTCCAAGTTCATCCATGTTATG
>NW_006930665.1:2531-3991 GCF_000298275.1 Orycteropus afer afer
AATGAATTTCAGCCTTTTGTCAAAGATCAGTTGACTATACGTGAATGGTTCCATTTCTGGGTTCTTAGTTCTATTCCATTGGTCTGTGTGTCAGTCATTATCCCAATACCAGGCAGCGTTGACTACCGTTGCTGTGTAGTAGCTTTTGAGATTTGGCACTGTGACACTTCCTACTTTGTTCTTCTTCAATATTGCTTTGCTTATCTGAGATGTCTTTCCTTTCCATATAAAGTTAGTGATTGGTTTTTCCATATCCTTGCAGAATGTTAATGGGATCTGGATTGGGATTACATTGAATGTATAGATTGATTTGGGAAAAATTGGCATTTTCATAATGATCAATCTTCCTGTATACAAGCATGGTATGTCCTTCCATTTATGCAAATCTCTTATGGTTTCTTGAAGTAGTCTTTTATAGTTTTCTTTGTACAGGTCTTTTGTGTCCCTGGTAAAATTTATTCCCAAGTATTTTATTTTATTATTATTATTTTATTGGTAGCTATTGTAAATTATATTGATTTCCTTATTTCTTTTTCAGAAATCTCTTTGCTGGTGTAGAAGAATCCAACTGATTTTGGATGTTGATCTTGTATCCTGTCATGATGCTAAATCTTTTCATTAGTTTCAGTAGAGTTTTGACTGAGTCTCTTGGGTTTTCTAGGTATAGGATCATATCATCAACAAATAGTGACAGTTTGACTTCTTCCTTACCAATTTGGATGCCTTTAATTTCCCTTTCTGGTCTTATTGCCCTGGCTAATACTTCCAATACAATGTTGAATAGCAGTGGTGAAAGAGAGCATCCTTGTCTGAGTCCTGTTCACAAGGGGAATGGCTTCAATCTCTCTCCACTGAGAATAATGTTGGCTGTTGGTTTTCCATAGATACCCTTTATTATATTGAAGAATGTCCCTTCTATTCCTATTTTGCTGACAGTTTTGTTCAGGAATGGGCATTGGGTTTTATCAATGCCTTTTCTGTATCAATTGATATGATCATGTGGTTCTTCTCCTTTGTTTTATTTATGTGGTGGATTATGTTGATTGCTTTTCTAATGTTGAACTATCCTTTCATACCTGATATGAACCTCACTTGGTCATAATGAATGATTTCCTTGATATATTGTTGGAGTCAATTGGCTAGGATTTTGTTGAAGATTTTTGCATCTATATTCTTGAGGGATACTGGTCTGTATTTTTCCTTTTGAGTGATGTCTTTGCCTCGTTTTGGTATCAAGGTCAGGATTGCTTCATACATGAATTAAGGAGGATTCCATCCTTTTGTATGTTTTGGAATAGTTTGAGTAGGATTGGTGTCAGTTCTTTCCTGAATGTCTGGTAGAATTCTCTGGTGAAACCATCTGTGCCAGGATTCTTTTTGGTGATAAACTTTTTTTTTTTTTAGGATTTGGGTGAAGATTTACAGAGTAAATTCACTTTTCATACAGCAGTTCACATATA
>NW_006930666.1:0-2605 GCF_000298275.1 Orycteropus afer afer
GGGGAAGACCCTCAACAAGATGGATTGACACAGTGGCTACAACGATGGGCTCAGGTATAGCAAGGATCATTGGGCTGGCACAGGACTGGGCAGTGTTTCGATCTGCTGTACATAGGGTCACTGTGAGTCAGAGACTACTTGATGGCACTTAATAACAATACATCTAATCAATCAGAAATTGAAAACACCCAAAAACTTGCTTTAGTCTTTATCAATGACTACTTCAACCAAAATAATACCGTGAGGCAAAGCATCAAAGACTAAACCATTTTTAAAACATCACATTCTCATTCTCTAAAAAATTCATGATACATCTATCTAGCTTATCCTGAATATTGCTACAACTAAAGCAACCCAACACCAACAGTAATTTCATAAAGTATGACTCATAGAAAACATGTATCAGAAGCAACTCAGGAGCCTGCTTAAAAAAAATACAGATTCAGACTTCCAGTAATATGGAGGAATAGGCAGACAAGCGACACAGACCCTCTTCAACAAAGAAAGGAAGAACCAACTGACAGAGATACAGAAGATAATCCTGGAGGCCTGAGCTCTGAAAGGAACTATACAGAAATAGATTAGGCACCAACTAGTGGAAAAACCTGAACAAAGACAGTAAGTACAGAGACGGTTGGATTTGTGGACTGTCAGCTAGTCTGACAGGACCAACAGCCTGAATATTTCCAAGTGGTGTTGGGACCTGAGAATTGACCTAAAGATCAGCCCTGGTCACCAAGGGCTGCAGGGACAACTGCACTGGTGACCTATGACTAGGAAGGGAAATAGCAAGAAGGAAGACAACCTGAACTGTTGACTTTCCACTGTTTAGAGGGCGCAGCCATTTTCATTGTTTACACATGGAAGCCATTTTGGATATTTAAAGTGACCAAGGGCACGGCCATTATGGATATTTAAAGTGACAGCACTCTCATTAGGATTCCAGGGACCTAAGAATTCAGATTCCAGGGACCTTGGCTCTGTTTGCCAAGGTCGGCAGGGACATATGAGAGGCTGACCACAGGAAAAGAGACAGGTGGTGAGTGTATAAGTGCTGTCAACTAGTGATAGAGGAGCACAGCACAGTACGCTGCTTGCATAGATAACATACAAAGAAAACAAAAATAGTGGGCGAGTCACTCTAACATACAATCACCAATTAAATATAAATACAAAAAAAATCACAATGCTTCAGAGACAACAGAGCATCACAGTCCACACAAAGAAGCAAGATAAAGCAGAAGAAACAAGGGACCAGGATATAGACCCAAAACACATCCCTGAGGAAAATGCAGCATTGAAAACTCCCTGATAAGGAATTAAAAAGAATTATATTTAGGTATCTTCAATGAATTGAGAGAGAGGTCAAGGAAAACACTGACAAAATTGAGAAAAACAGAGAAAATCCTACAATTTCAAAAAATAATTCAAGAACAAAATGACAAAATAAATGAAAAATTAGAAATGATACAAAATCTACACCCAGAAATCCAGAAGATTAATACTAAATTTTCAGAAATAGATAAGACATTGTATGCGCAAAGGAGCAGAATTGAATCAATGGAAGACAGAATTAGAGAGATTGAAGGCAAATACCTGAACACTTCTGGAAAGGGATAAATCAGAAAACAGATCAAAACAAAATGAAGAAAGCCAAGGTTCATGTGGAATACCATGAAAAGGAATAACCTATGTGTCATTGGAATTCCAGAACAGGAAGAGACAAATAAAACCACAGAGAAAATTGTTGAGGATTTGTTGGAAGAGAATTTTCCTGGTATGATGAAAGATGAGAATATATCCATTCAGGAAATCCAACGAACATCAAACAGGATAGACCCCAAAAGAAAATCACCAAGACATATCATCATCAAACTCACCAAAACCAAAGACAAAAAAAGGATCATGAGAGCAGCATGGGAAAAATGAAAAGTTAACCTACAAGAGGCAACCATAAGACTAAGCTCAGATTTCTCGGCAGAATCCAAGCAGGCAAGAAAACAATAGGATGGTATACATAAAACCATGAAAGAGAAAAATTTCCAGCCAAGAATTATGTACCCAGCAAAACTGTCCCTCAAATATGATGGTGAAATTAGGATATTTCCAGATAAGAAGAAATTAAGGGAATTTGTTAAATCCAGACCAATCTTACAGAAGATGCTAAAGGGAGCCCTTTGGACAGAGAAGCAACAACAGCCAACAACAACTGACCATTAACACACATGATGATATAACCCAGAAACTAACCCAGCTATGGAAGTATTCAAAGTAAATAAGCCTACAAGATTGTAAACAGGGAACCAGAGACATCAATTGACAACTACAACTACAAACCAAAAAGAGGGAAAAAACTGTGTCGTTACAGAAGTTCTAGGCAGTAGAAAAGTCAAGACAACTATAAGATAGAACAGATTGTTCTAAACTTGGGAAGAAAACTATAAATCACAGGGTAGCCTCAAACAAAAATTATAAACCTTCACATCAAAATTAAAAAGAGGACCAGCACAAATATTTAACAAATACTAAAACAACAGCAACGAAAGAAGTGATAATATGTTTCATAAACAAAATGAGCTCAGCATAGAAAATTACATGGAACAAA
>NW_006930666.1:4035-4736 GCF_000298275.1 Orycteropus afer afer
TGGACCCCTGAGCCTTGAAGGGAAGGATACAGAAGTAGACTAAACCCCAACTAGCAGAAGAATTTGCGTGAAAATACCAAAAAAGGAGACATACGTAGCTGCGGTCTGGCAGGGACCAGAGCGCCCCTGATGGCACAAACGACTTGGACATTCCTGAGTGGTGGTAGGACCTAAAAATTAACCTAAAAATCACCCTGCTAGCCAGGAACTGCACGGACTGTGCACTGTGGCTGGGGAACAAACAGAGAAAGGTGGGTTGAGCTGTGGACTTTCGCCAGTCCGGAGAATGCTGCCATTCTGTAGGTTTAAAAAGCAGCTTGACTATTTTGGATATTTAAAGAGACAGCGCTCTCGCAGACTCCTGTGGTGGTAGGACTTAAGAATTAACCTAAAAATCACCCTGCTAGCCAGGGACTGCATGGGGGACTGTGCATGATGGCTAGGGAATAAATGGAGAAGGTGAAGAGAAAGGTGGACTGAGCTGTAGACTTTTGCCGGTCCAGAAGGCACCGCCATTTTGAAGGTTTAAAAAGCGGCTTGACTATTTTGGATATTTAAAGAGACAGTGCTCTCACAGATTTCTGGGGCTTAAGATCACGTTCTGGAGAGTTTCGGCAAGATGGCGGACTAGGCAGAAGGATTGCACAGACCCTCTTCAACAAAGAAAAGGGAAACCAATTAACACAGACACAGAAGATAAT
>NW_006930667.1:0-613 GCF_000298275.1 Orycteropus afer afer
GACCAAAGTAGGTGAGATGAAGTCTGGCCATTCTTGTTTCCAAGGAGCATTTCAGGTGCACTTCCTCCAGGACAGATCTGTTAGTTCTTTTAGCAATCCATGCTACTTGCAGCATTCTTTGCCAGAACCACAACTCAAAAGCATCAACTCTCCTTCGGTCTTCCTTATTCATTGTCCAGCTCTCACATGCATACGAGGCAATTGGAAATATCATGGCTTCTGTCAGACGCACCTTAGTCCTCAAGGAGACATCCTTGCTCTTCAGCATTTGAAACAGTTCCTTCGCATTTGACTCTCCCAATGCTACATGTCATCTAATGTCCTGACTGCTGCTTCCATTCACATTGATTGTAAAACCAAGCAATGTGAATTCTTTGACAACTTCAATCTTTTCTCCATTTATAGTGATGATGCTCATTGGTCCAGTTGTGAGGATTTTTGTTTTCTTTATATTGAGACATAATACATACTACAGACTGTATTCTTCAACCTCCATCAGTAAGTGCCTCAAGTCATCGTCACTTTCAGCAAGCAAAGTTGTATCGTCTGCATATCTCAGGTTGTTAATGATTCTTCCTCAAAACCTGATACCACGTTTTTCTTCATATAGTCC
>NW_006930667.1:2785-3965 GCF_000298275.1 Orycteropus afer afer
TGTTCCTCTATCTGGTTTCCTGGCTTTGAATCCCCTTTCTCCCACTCTACCCTCCTGCTTCTTTGGGCGTGCCTGGGTTCTCTCTCCTCACCTGCACTCCTGCAGCCGACTGCTCCTCTGTCTGGGTTCCTGGCATTTAATCTCCTTTCTCCTGCTCTCCTGCCCTGCTGCTTTGGGCATGCCAGAGTTCATTTTAATCCCTTTTCTCCCGCTGTACCATCCTGCTTCTTTGGGCATGCCTGAGTTCCTTCTCCTCACCTGGATCTGTGCAGCTGACTGTTCCTCTGTCTGGGTTCCTGGCATTAGTGACCAGAAATGGAAGTGTTTAGGGCATTTTGAATCAGACAAACATGTGATCTACTATGCTGGGAATGACAAATTGAAGAGGAATTGTGTGGCATTCATCATCACAAAGGGTGCTTCAAGATATGCCCTGAAGTACAGTGCTGTCAGTGATAGAATAATATCCATACACCTACAAGGAAGACCAGTTAAAACTGCTATTATTCAACTTTACACACCAGCCACCAAAGCCAAAGATGAGGAAACTGAAGATTCTTACCAACTTCTGCAGTCTGAAATTGTCCAAACATATAATCAAAATGTGTTGCTTATCACTGGAGAGTGGAATGCAAAAGTTGGAAACAAAGAAGAATCACCGGCAGTTGGAAAATTTGGCCTTGGTGACAGAAATAATGCTGGAGATTGGTTGATAGAATTTTGCAAGAACAATGACTTATTCATTGCAAATACCTTTTGTACAACAACACAAATTGTGGCTATACACATGGACTTCACCAGATGGAGTACACAGGAATCAGATTGACTACATCTGTGCCAAGAGGCTATGGAAAAGTTCAATATCTTCAACCAAAACAAGGCCAGGATCTGATTGTGGAACAGACCATCAACGGCTCATATGGAAGTTCAACTTGAAGTTGAAGACAATTAAAACAAGTCCATGAGAGCCAAAGTATGACCTTGAATATATCCCTCCCAAATTTGGAGACCATCTAAAGAATAGATTTGATGCATTGAATACAAATGACCAAAAACTAGAAAAATTGTAGGATGACATCAAGAGCATCATCCATGAAGAAATAAAGAGGTCATTAAAAAATAAGAAAAAGAAAGAAAAGGCCAAAATGGATGTCAGAAGAGACTCTGAAACTTGCCCTTG
>NW_006930668.1:0-573 GCF_000298275.1 Orycteropus afer afer
TTTCAATGGATTGGCTGCTCAAGACATATACATCTGATCCCATCATGGGAATAACCACATCACAACTGCTCAAACCACACAGAATTGTGGTCCAGCCAATTTGACACACAGCTCCAACTATCACAGACCACCCCTTGTCAACTTGGCAGTTCTACACATCTTCTTAACCACACATAATTTCTAAATAAAGACAATTATAAAGTCATATTTGCACCTAACATGATATGCTAACACAAATACAACCAAAACGCATTAACCTTATTTACATTTCACAGTTCATAACAGAAGGAAACAAAAATATTTGATGCACATATATAATGAAGAAATATGACAATCACAGGCCTCATTTCTGCAACTGGCCACATGGTCATAGCTGATATTCAGGACAACCTTCTTCCACCACCCATTATGTATTTCCCTTACCCTCAGCAAGCACCTCAGCTGGTCATGATCCTTCGCCTGGTGGGGTGACCCAAATCTTCATTCCTGAAGGGTCTGGGCCATTGGCAGTCATATCAGAATTGGGTTGCTGTAATTTTCCATTGACTTTAATCATAGGGCATGGTAGTACTA
>NW_006930668.1:1498-3415 GCF_000298275.1 Orycteropus afer afer
CCTGTATATAATTGCACATCTGGCCATTTCTTATTCCATGCAAAGTGAACAGCCATATTCATGGCTAGAAGTTCTGCCCATTGGGAGGATTTCCCTTCACCACTGTCCTCCAAGGAAGTCCCAGAAAGTGGATGCAGTGCTGCTGCTGTCCACTTTCGAGTGGTACCTCCATATTTGTGCAGAATCATCTGTAAACCAAGCATGAGTTTTCTCTTCCTCAGTCAACTGATCATAAAGAACTCCCCATGAGGCCATAGGTGCAGACTGGGACAGGGAAAGTAATGTAACTGGATTGGAGACCATAGGCATTTGGGCCACTTCCTTATGCAACTTACTTGTGCCTTCAAGTCCTGCTCAAGCCCGATCTCCGATATACCACTTCCATTTAATGATGGAGTGCTGCTGTGCCCATCCAACTTTATGACTCTGTAGGTCAGACAACATGTTCTGTTCATGATGGGAAGCTCAGCCCTCATGGTGACTTTGTGGCCCATGGTTAGGTGTTCAGTCTGTCCTAAAGCCCAATAAGAAGCTAAAAGCTGTTTCTCAAAAGGAGAGTAGTTATCTGCAGAGGATGGCAGGGCTTGGCTCCAAAATCTCATGGTCTGCATTGTAATTCACCAATAGGGACCTTTCAAAGACTCCAAACAGCATCTCTATCTGCTACAGACACTTCAAGCACCATTGGATCAGCTGGATCATATAGCCCAAGTGTCAGAGCAGCCTGCATGGCAGCCTGAACCTGTTGAAGAGCCTTCTGTTGTTCTGGGCCCCACTCAAAACTAGCAGCTTTCCAAGTCACTTGATAAATAGGCCACAGTAACACACCCAAATGAGGGACATGTTGCCTCCAAAATCCAAAGAGGGCCACCAGACATTGTCCCTCCTTTTTAGTTCTGGGGGAAGCCAGATACAATAACTTATCCCTCACTTTAGTAGGAATATCTTGACATGCCCCACACCATTGGACTCCTAGAAATTTCACTGAGGTGGAAGGTGCCTGAATTTTTGTTGGGTTAATTTCCCAACCTCTAGCTTGCAGATGTCTCACCAATAAGTCTAGAGTCATTGATACTTCTTCCTTACTAGGTCCAATCAGCATAATGGACCAATGTGATGTCTTGTGGAAGGGAAAGGCAATCAAGATCCTTATGGACTAAATTGTGACATAGTACCAGGGAGTTGATATACCCTGGAGGAAGCACTGTGAAAGTATACTGTTGGCCTTGCCAGCTGAAGGCAAACTGCTTCTGATGGTCCTTTGAAACTGGTATTGAGAAAAAGGCATTGGCCAGATCAATAGCTGCATACCAAGTACCAGGAGATGTACTAATTTGCTCAAGCAATGAAACCACATCAGAAACAGCAGCTGCAATTGGAGTCACCACCTGATTAAGTTTACAATAATCTGTCATTCTTCTCCAAGATCCATCTGTTTTTTGCACAGGCCAAATAGGTGAATTAAATGGGGATGTGGTGGGAATCACTACCCCTGCATCCTTTAAGTCCTTGATGGTGGCAGTAATCTCTACAACCCCTCCAGGGATGCAGTATTGCTTTTGGTTTATTATTTTTGTAGCTAGAGGCATTTCTAATGGCTTCCACTTGGCTATTCCTACCATAATAGCCCTTACTCCGCATGTCAGGAACCCAATGTGGGAATTCTGCCAATTGCTCAGAATATCTATTCCAATTATGCATTCTGGAACTGGGGAAATCACTACTAGATGGGTTCAGGGACCCACTGGACTCATTGTGAGATGCATGTTAGCTAAGACTCCATCAATAACTTGACCTCCATATGCCCCCACTCTGACTGGTGGGCCATAATGATGCTTTAGGTCTCCTGGAATTAGTGTCAGTTCAGAGCCAGTGTCCAGTAATCCCCAAAAAGTCTGATTATTTCCTTTTCCCCAA
>NW_006930669.1:0-1841 GCF_000298275.1 Orycteropus afer afer
TCCTTGAGGACTAAGGTGCACCTGACACAAGCCATGATATTTCCAATCACCTCATATGCATGTGAGAGCTGGACAATGAATAAGGAAGACAGAAGAAGCTACTCAGTTTCTCACAGCAAATTCCACCATAGAGTTTACAAAGACTTATGGCTGAAAAAAGCCATACCAGGTAATTTACTACACTGCACTCCTTCTATATGACTCCTCAAATTATATTTTGTTGTTACTGATAAGTGCTATCTTAGTTATCTAGTGTTGCTACAACAGAAACACCACAAATGTGTGGCTTTAATAAACAGAAATTTAGTTTTTCACAGATTAGAAGGCTAAGTCTAAATTCAGGGCACCAACTCTGCAGGAAAGCTTTCTCTCTCTGTTGTTTTTCAGGAAAGTCCTTGTGTCTTCTGAACTTCCACTCCTAGGTAATCTTCTTCTGGCTTGACATCTCTTTTTTCTCACCTCAGCTACTCTTAATTTCTTATATCTCAAAAGAGATTGACTCTAGATTCCGGCAAGATGGCAGGCTAAGCAGAAAGACTGCACAGATCCTCTTCAACAGAGAAAAGGGAAACCAATTAAAACAGACACAGAAGATAATCCTGGACCCCTAAGCCTTGAAGGGAAGGATATAGAAGCGGATTAAACCCCAACTAGCAGAAGAATTTGCATGAAAATTCCAAAAAAGGAGACATATAGAGCTGCGGTCTGGCAGCAATCCTGAGTGATCCTGATGGCACAAACAGCTTGGAGATTTCTGAGTGGTGGTAGGACCTAAGAATTAACCTAAAAATCAGCCCTGCTACCTAGGGACTGCACAGAGGACTGTGCATGGTGGCTGGGCAATAAACAGAGAAGGTGAAGAGAAAGGTGGGCTGAGCTGTAGACTTTTGCTGGTCCAGAGGGCACCGCCATTTTGAAGGTTTAAAAGCATCTTGACTATTTTGGATATTTAAAGAGACAGTGCTCTCACAGATTCCTGGGGCTTAAGAACATGTTCTGCTTTCCAGCAACCCCAAGGACACTCGGGACCTCCAAGACTGAAAAGGTATGACATTCCTCTTGTTACTCTTATACCCCACACCCACTTGGTGAATGGAGGTGCAGCCATCCCCCACTTGCACCTACCTTCTGGGCCCACAGAAACTCCATCACAGTCTGTGTGCTCAGACAGACCCTAGGTGGCCTGCCCTGTCCTCCACCGATTCTTTTTTTATTTTTATTTTTTTCTTTTTCACTGTTTTTCCCCTGGGCATTAGTTTGCTTGTATTTGTCTCCTTTAAACAACTATAATTAGTAATACTTTTGTCCTTTTAATTATTATTATTAATAATTTTCCCCTCCCAGGTCCTAGTTTTCAGCATTTTTTCTTTTCCCTGTTCCTGGTTGAATTTTTTTTTCTTTTTTTTTTTAATTTTAACCTTTCCTCCCACACACACACTTTTTTCTCATGGTTAACCCTGTACTTTATTTTTCTTCTTGCATTTTCTCATTTTTTCCCCTGCATTATTCTCCTTCTCTGCTTTTTTTCTCTTAGTGCCCTATCCTCAGATATTGCAGGTTTTCTTGTTTTTTCTTCTTCTTTTTCTCTTTTTTTCCTTTTTTTGGCTACTGCTCCTGTGTGAATACATGGTGTATTTTTTGTCTATGTGATTTTAGTTTTTGATCATTATTCAATTGTAATTTGTGTCTAACTGAGTGAGAGACAACAATAGTCCCCATAAGGCACAACTACACCCACATATCCTGCAACTTCACTTACTGAGCTAGAGACACTACCTCCTTCTCCATCAATGGGTCAATGATAAAAAAACTACCAAGAAGAGCCTGAATCACCCTTGGCT
>NW_006930669.1:3232-4367 GCF_000298275.1 Orycteropus afer afer
GAGCTCAGCACAGAAAATAATATGGAACAAAGAAAGTAGGGACACCATGAAAAAGCACATAACAAAATGACAGCAAAAAATTCAAACTTATCAATAATTACCCTGAATTTATTGGATTAAATGCACCAATCAAGAGACGGAAAGTTGCAGATTGGATAAGAAAAGAAAACCCATCAATGTGCTGCCTACAAGAGACACACCTTAGAAATAAACTAAATAGACTAAAAATCAAAGGTTGGAAAAAGATATGTCTAGCAAATGGCAACAGTAAGAGAGCAGAAGTGGTAACATTAATTTCTGGTAAAGTTGATTTTAAGGTAAAAACCACCATACAAGACAAGGAAGGACATTATATGATGATAAAAGGATCAATTGAACATGAAGATATAACCATAATAAGTATATATGGACACAAAGAAAGAACCCCAAAATACATAAATAAGACTTTAAAAGAGTGGAAAAGACAAATAAATGACTCCACAGTCATAGCGGGAGACTTAATACACCACTTTCTTTGAAAGATAGAACAACTGGAAAGAAACTCAACAAAGATGCAGAAGAGCTAGACAATACAATCCAACAATTTGGCCTTATAGACATCTAGAGAACACTTCACCCAACAGCAGCACAATATACACTCTTCTTTAGGGCATATGGAACATTTTCCATGATAAACCATATGTTAGGCCATAAAGCAATCCTTAATAAATTTAAAAACATTGAAATACTGCAAAGCAACTTCTCAGATCATAATGCTATCAAATTAGACATCAACAATAGGAAGATCAATAGGAAAAGAGTAAACACATCGATACTGAATAACTCCCTCTGTGAGAAAGACTGGGTAAGGGAAGAAGTCAAAATTGAAATTCAAAGATTCCTTGAATCAAATGAGAATGAAAATACAACACACCAAAATCGCTGGGAAACAGCAAAAGCAGTGATCAGAGGCCAATTTATACCAATAAATGCACCTCAAAAAAAGAAAAAAAGAGCCAAAATCAATACTTTAAACCAACATCTCCAACAATTAGAGAAAGAACAGCAACAAAAGCCTACAGTCAACACAAGAAAGGAAATAATCAAGAGTCAAGCAGAAATCAATGAAACAGAAAATACAAGGACTATAGAAAAA
>NW_006930670.1:0-590 GCF_000298275.1 Orycteropus afer afer
TCAGCATATCCTCCAAATTCATCCACAATGTGAGATGATTTACATATTCTTCATAATTCTTTAATGTTGCACAGTATTCCATTGTGTGAATGTACCATCTTTTGCTTAACCATTCATCTGTTGATGGTCATTTAGGTTGTTTCCAGCTCTTTGCTACAGTGAGTTGAGCTGTGATAAACATGGGTGTTCATATGTCTATTCAAGTTCTGTCTCTCACCTCTTTAGGATATACTCCTAGTAATGGAATTTCTGCATCAAATGGTATTTCTATTTTCAGTTTTTTAAGAAAACTCCATGCCATTTTCCACAATGGTTGTACCATTTTTCAGTCCTGCCAGCAGTGTATGAGAGTTCCAATCTCTCCACAACCTCAACAGCATTTGTTATTATCTGTCTTGTTGAACTATGGTATTATTGCTGGGTGAGATAATATCTTTGCTGTTTTGATTTGCATCTCTCTAATGGCTAATGATCATGAGCATTTCCTCACGTTTGTTGGTTGCCAGTATATCTTCTTTAGTGAAGTGTCTTTTCATGTCCCTTGCCCATTTTTGAATTGTGTTGTTTGTCTTTTTGGTGTTGAGATTTGA
>NW_006930670.1:2975-4314 GCF_000298275.1 Orycteropus afer afer
TTTCCAGTAAGTATTTTGCTGAGTCTCTTTGATTTTCTATTTATAGGATCATGTCATCTGCAAAAAGAGATAGCTTAACTTCTTCTTCTTTTTTTTTTTTTTTTGGCCTATTTGAATATCTTTTGTTTCTCTTTATTGCCTTGTTGCCCTGGCTAAAACTTCCAATACAATGTTAAATAGAAGTGGTGATAGAGGGAATCCATGTCTGGTTCCCATTCACAAGGGAAATACTTTGAGTCTTTCTCCAATAAGAATTATGTTGACTGTTGGTTTTACATATATGCCCTTTATTATGTTGACGATTTTTCCTTCTCTCCCTATTTTGCTGAAAGTTTTGAATAGGAATGGGTGTTGGATTTTATTGAATGTCTTTTCTGCATTGATTGATATGATCATATGGTTCTTTTGTTTTGCTTATGTTGTGGATTACATTGATTGTTTTTCTGGTGTTGAATCATCCTTGCATACCTGGTATGAATCCCACTTAGTTATGATGTATTTTTTTTCTCATACACTGTTGATTTCTGTTGGCTAGAACTTTGTTGAAGATTTTTATCTCTATATTCAGGATGGATATTGATTTGTAGTTTTCCTTTTTAGTGGTGTCTTTCCTTGGTTGTGGTATCAGTGTTATGCTTGCTTTATTTAATGAATTTGGGACTATTACATCTTTTTCTAGGTTGTGGAATATTTTGAGTAGTACAAATGTCAGCTCTTCCCTGAACATTTGGTAGAATTCTTCAGTGAAGACATCTGGGCAAAGATATTTTTTTTCTGTGGGGAGTATTTTTTTTTTTTTTTAATGACTTGCTCAATTTTGTCTTTTGTTATGGGTTTGTTCAAGTATTCTGTCTCTGACTGGGATAGTTTAGGTAGGTCTTGTGTTTTTAGAAACTTATCCATCTCTTTTAGGTTCTCGAATCTGCTAGAGTACTGTTCTTCATAATATTGTGCTATTATCTTTGTTATTTCAGTTGGTTCTGTTGTGATGTCACACTTTTTGTTTATTATTCATGTTATTTGTATTTTCTATTTCTTTTCCTTTGTTAAATTTGCCAGTGGTCTGTCAATTTTGTTAATCTTTGGGAAGAACCAACTTCTTATTTTGTTAATTTTCTCCATTTTCATTTGTTGTTGTTGTTGTTTATTTTCTGTTCCATTTATTTCTAATCTGATCTTTAACATTTTCTTATGTCTGGATACAATAAGTTTCTGTCATTGCTCTTTTTCCAATTGTTGGTTAAAGTGTAGATATATTTAATTTATTGTGATTTGGGTGAAGATTTATAGAGCAAATTCACTTTCCATACAGCAGTTCACATATACTTTGTCTCATGTC
>NW_006930670.1:6549-7039 GCF_000298275.1 Orycteropus afer afer
TTTAGCTTGTCCACCTATCTATCCATCCATATACCCATGTTTGCCTTCACTTACAACTCAGTATTGTATAAACAAAAGGGTTCATATTTGTTGTCTGTACTTCCCATGTACCTCTCTATGTCTTTCTCATCCTCAATGCTGCCATAATGGTCACCCACATTTGGTAAATTGCCCTTCTCTTCACCCAAATCAATATTAATCTCTATCTATCTAACAGCGTTCCCTCCCCTCCCCTCCCACCCCTGATAACCAACAAAGAAAATTTCCTTCAATAGATAAACCTTTCCTTAGCTTTTACAATAATGGCCTAATACAGTATTTGTCCTTTTGTGGTTGACTTATTTCACTCAGCATAATGTCCTCGTGTTATCATTTCCTTTGTTGCTGTTTTAGTATATATTGAATATTTGTGCTTGTCCTCTTTTTTATTGTGATATGAAGGTTTATCATTTTTCTTTGAGGTTACCCTATGATTTATAATTTTATCCCC
>NW_006930671.1:0-936 GCF_000298275.1 Orycteropus afer afer
TTCAAACCCACCAGCCACTCCTCGGAAGGAAGATTGGGCAATCTACTTCTGTAGTGATACTGCCTCGGAAACCCAAGGAGGGGTTGCTATGAGTCAGGTCCAACTTGACGGCACATAACAACACCAACATATTTATAAATAGGAGGTCTGGTGGTGTAGTGCCTAAGGCATTTGACTGCTAACCAGAAGGCTGGCAGTTCAAACCCACCAGTCACTTCTCAGAAGGACTTCCATAGTAATACTGCCTCAGAAACCCAAGGAAGGGTTCACTATGAGTTGGATCCGATTCGATAGCAGTGGGTGGGTGGTGGTGAGTGATATTTATAAATAAAAGGAATTAAATTATACATATAACTACAATAGTTTTTGAAATAGCATTTGATAGAATCCAGTAAGACTGTTAACAAATTAGGAATGAAAAGGAATGTCTGTAATCTCATAGATGATATCTACAAAAGTCCAATAGGAAACATTATACTTGAGAAAATGTTGTTGTTGTTGTTGTTATGTGCCGTGGAGTCAGACCCGACTCACAGCGACCCATCCTTGGGTTTCTGAGGCACAAGCTCTGGTTAGCAGTCAAATGCCTTAGGCACCAAGCTACCAGAGCTCCTGATAAAATGTTGCTGTGCTTGTTGTTGTTGTTATGTGCCGTGGAGTCAGACCCAACTCATAGCAACCCCTCCTTGGGTTTCCGAGGCAGTATTACTATGGAAGTAGATTGCCCCATCTTCCTTCCACCATCTTCCTTCCACCATCTTCCTTCCGAGGAGTGGCTGGTGGGTTTGAACTGCCAGCCTTCTGGTTAGCAGTCAAGTGCCTTAGGCACTATGCTACCAGGGCTCCCGATAAAATGTTAGTTTCATTTAAAAGTAAGAGCAATAGCGCTGGTACCGTAGTGCCTAAGGCACTTGACTGCTAACCAGAAGGCTGGCA
>NW_006930671.1:3281-3849 GCF_000298275.1 Orycteropus afer afer
GTATCACTACGGAAGTAGACTGCCCCATCTTCCTTCCGAGGAGTGGCTGATGGGTTTGAACCACCAGCCTTCTGGTTAGCAGTCAAGTGCCTTAGCCACTATGCTACTAAATCAGCTCCAACTCATATAGTGACCTTATGTATAAAAGAATGAAACTTTCCTGGTCCTGCACCATCCTCACAATTGTTGCCATGCTTGAGCCCACTGTTGCAGCCACTGTAGCAATTCATGTCATTGAAGGTCTTCCTCTTTCATGCTGACCCTCTACTTTACTAAGCATGCTGTCCTTCTCCGGGGTTTGCTCTCCTGATAACTTGGCCAAAGCAAGTGAGAAGAAGTCTTGCCACCCTTGTTTCTGAGAAGCATTCTGGCTATACTTCTTCCAAGACAGACTTGTACTTCTGGCAGTACAAGGCATATTCAATATTCTTCACCAACATCACAATTTGAGTGTGTCAATTTTTCTTTGGTCTTCCTTTTCACTGTCTAGCATTTGCATGCATATGAGACTAATGAAAATATCATGGCTTAGGTCAGGCGCACCTTACAACCTTAAAGTGATATCTTT
>NW_006930672.1:0-772 GCF_000298275.1 Orycteropus afer afer
TTCTAAATGATGAGGAAGTCAAGAGAGTTGCAAGATAGAATGGACTGCTCTGATTTTGGGGAGAAAATTATAAATCACAGGGTAACTTCAAAGAAAAGTGATAAACCTTAACATCACAATAAAAAAGAGCACAAGCACAAATATTCAGCAAATACTAAAACAACAGCAACAAAAGAAATTATAACACATTTCATAAACATAATAAGCTCAGCACAGAAAATAATATGGAACAAAGAAACCAGGGAAGAAATTGAACAGGTCATCAAAAAATTACCAACAAAAAAAAAAAAGTCCTACCCAGATGACTTCACCGGAGATTTCTACCATACATTCACAGAAGAAATGACATCATTCTGACTCAAACTATTCCACAACATAGAAAAGGATGGAATCCTCCCTAACTCATTTTATGAAGCAAGCACAACCTTGATACCAAAACCAGACAAAGACATCACCAAAAGGAAAACTACAGACCAATATCCCTCATGAATATAGATGCAAAAATCTTCAACAAAATTCTAGCCAATAGACTGCAACAACATATGAAGAAAATCATTCATTATGACCAACTGGGGTTCGTATTAAGTATGCATGGATGGTACAATCAACGTCATCCACCACATAAATAAAACAAAGGAGAAGAACCACATGATTATATCAATTGATGCAGCAAAGGTATTTGATAAAATCCAACACCCATTCCAGATCAAAACTCTCAGCAAAATAGGAATAGAAGGGACATTCCTCAACATAATAAAGGGCATCTATGCAA
>NW_006930672.1:3657-4118 GCF_000298275.1 Orycteropus afer afer
CCTCGAGTTGCAATATTGAAAGATTTTATGGGCACAGTATTGAATGATGCAGGAAGCATCAAAAGAAGATGTAAGGAATTCACAGAGTCACTGTACCAAAAGGAGTTGGTGGATCTTCATCCATTTCAGGTGATGACATAAGTTCAAGAACTAGTGTTATTGAAGGAAGAAGTTGAAGCTGCACGGAAGGAATTGGAGGAAGATCAAAGCTCCAGGAATTACCAGAATACCCACTGAGATGTTTCAACAAATGGATCCCTTGCTGGAGCCACTCACTTATTTATGCCAACAGATTTGGAAGATAGCTACCTGGCCAACTGACTGGAAGAGATCCATATTTGTACACATTCCAAAGAAAGGTGAACCCACAGAATGTGGAAATTATTGAACAATATCACTGATATCACATGCAAGAAAAACCTTACTGAAGATAATTCAAAAATGGTTGTAGCAGTATATTG
>NW_006930673.1:0-1397 GCF_000298275.1 Orycteropus afer afer
AAGAAGTATTCAGGTATTTTTCTTCAATCTCATTAATTCTGTCTTCTATTACATCAATTCTAGTCCTTTGCCCTTGCAATGTGTTATCTATTTCTGTCAATTTAGTATTAAACTTCTGGATTTCTATCTGTATATTTTGAATCATTTCTAACCTTTCATTTATTTTGTCTTGTATTTTCTTCCAAAATTATTCTAGGGATTTGTCTGTGTTTTCCTTGATCTGGCTCTCAATACTTTGAAGATACCTAAATATAATTCTTTTGAATTCCTTATCAGGGAGTTCCAATGTTGTTTCTTCGTCAGGGATGTGTTCTGGGCCTGTATCCTGATCCCTTGTTTCTACCATTTTATCTTGCTTCTTTGTGTTGACTGTGATCGTTAGTTGTCTCAGAGGAGACATTGTGACATTGTTTTATTTAGATCTAGTTAGCTGTTTGTGAAGGGTAGCTAAGGGTGAGACTTGGCCTGTTGGTGGAGAAGGAGGTGGTGACTCTCACTCAGTAAGTGAAGCTGCGGGAGGTGTGTGTGTAGTTATGTCTTATGTTGACTTTTGCTGTCTCCCACAGTGTTAGATAAAAATAACAATTGAATAACCATCAACAAAATAAAAGCAAATGGACAAAAAAGACTGTGTAATCACACAGGAACAATCAACAAAAAAGAGAAAAGTGAAAACAAAACAAAAAACACCACAATATCTGGGGAGATGGCAATAAGAGAAAAAAGTAGAGAGGGAGAATAATAGAGAAAAAAGTGGGAAAAATGCACAAAGAAAAATGAGGAACAGGGTTACCTATAAGAAAGAAAGAAAGAAAAAAAAATTGGAACCAGGAACAGGGAAAAGAAAAAACACTGAAAACTGGAACATCAGAAGGGAGGAATAAAGAATGAGAATCAAAATGAGAAAAGTAATAATTATAGTAGTGGTTTTAAAACAGACAAAAACAAAGAAACTAAAACAAAGAAGAAAGAAAAAATGTGGACAGGGCGGGTCAGTGCACCCAGGCTTCGTTGGAGCACACAGACTGGGATGGAATTCCTGACAGCCTAGAAGGTTGGTGGGAGTGAGGGATGGTTGCACTGCCATTTGTCAAGAAGGTGTGGGGTATTAGAGTAACAAGGGGCATGTCGCACCTTTCTAATAGTCCATGCATCCGCGATGTCTTTGAGGTTTCCAGCAATCGGAGCCTGTTTTTAAGTCCCTGGGACCTTTGGGAACGCTGTTGCTTTAAATAATCCCAAATGGTCAAGCTGTTTGTAAACATTGAATGTGGCTGCGCCTTCCGGACAGGCCAAAGTCCACAGCTCAGTCCTACTTCCTCTTCTCTGCTTCCCCTTTTACTCCCCATCCACCAGAGCCGTCCTCCGTGCAGTCCCTGGCTAACAGGCCTGATATT
>NW_006930673.1:2212-4326 GCF_000298275.1 Orycteropus afer afer
TGTATAGGCTGAGGATCACATGGTGTACCAGTCACTTGGACTAATTGTTTCCAGGAATATTTGGTTTTCTTCATTCTTCTTTGCTCTGGCTGAGGAGAGACCTGTTGTTACATTTTGATAACTGCTGGCAAGCTTTTAAGATGCCAATCACTACTCGTCAAAGTAGGATGTACAAGAACAGTGTTTTTGTATAGTATGTTATGCCAGTTGAGCTTGATGTCCCCTGCGACTATGGTCCTGAGCCCACAGATCCAGCTGCTTTTTCCCGCTGGGTAGGAGGAGCCCTTTCGAGCCTGGCAGAGTGGCCAGAACCAACTAATCCTAACATTAGATTATTTCACACCTAAGAGAGAGCAAACTTCCCAGAAAATTACTTTGTGCTGCTCCCAACAGAAATACCCAAGGTGTATAATTTTATCAACCAGGAGCTACTCAGTTGCTCATGGCAAATTCCACCATGGAGTTTACAAAGACCATGCATAGAAAAGCCACATCATATAATTTACTATACCTCAGTAGATTTTTTACTGTTGTAAATGTGAAATATCAGATAACAAGGTATTCGGTTAGTGAGGAATCGGTTTGTCATGGTAAGTAATGGAATAAAGGAGGGAAAAAAACAAAGGTAATGTCTTTCTCTCTCTATATGTGTATTTATATATGTACATATGTACACTCATGTGTAACAAAAACAAGTAATAATTAAAAGAATTACAGTGCTTGTTTCTATAACTTGTCACATGATCATAGATGTCATTTACAACTAACTTCTCACAACATCCATTCTGTATTCCATTTACCCTCAGCAAGCACCTCAGCTGGTTGTGGTTCTTTAACTGGTCACATGATCATAGATGGCATTTAGAACTAACTTCTTATAACATCCATTCTGTATTCCAGTTACCCTTGGCAAGCACCTCAGCTGGTTTTGATTCTTTACCTGATAGGGTGATCCAAGCCTTCATTTCTGAAGGGTATGGCCCATTAGTCATCCTGTTGTAGTTCGGTAGCTGTAGTTTTCCATCGACTTAATCACGGAGCATGGCAGTATTATAGTACTAAGAGACATTCTAAGGGATCTCTTGTATTCTAGACATACCCATTATATCTGTTGTGTATTATCAATCTGATTTCCCCTTGATAATTAGGATTAATCACATCAGCCAGTATGGTAACTCTCTGCTTTGCCTGTTAACCCAGAGCCATGAGGAGCCCTAAGTGGCTGGTTGCATTCTTAACTTCCATTTCATTGGAATTGGTGTTCTGTCTCATGGTGGGAGCATGCCTCCATTTGGAACTAAGACCTCTAGACCTGCAGAGCATAAGTTTGTGAGGACAAGAAGTAAAACTTTTGTGAGTCAATCACCAAGGGTAATAGTGATTGGTGACACTGTTCCCATTTCTACACATTCATTCTGGACCCATGAGTCTTTGGTGTGGGTGGAATAAGACCATATATTGGACACAGATTTAGGTGTACAGCTTCCTGGAGAACATTGCCCCAATCCTTTAAGGTATTGTACCTAGCTGCACCATAATTGTGTTTTTAGAAGGCCATTCTATTGTTCTGTCAAGCCAACTGCTTTAGGCTGATGGGGAACATGGTAAGATCAGTGAATTCCATGAACATGGGCCATTGTCATACTTCATTTCCTGTGAAGTGAGTCCCTTGATCTGAGGGAGTGCTGTGTGGGATACCATGGTGATGAATAAGGTGTTCTGTAAGTCTAAGGGTGGCAGTTTTGGCAGAAGGATTGTGTGAAGGGAAGGCAAACCCATATTCAGAATAAGTATCTATTCCAGTGAGAACAAAATGCCACCTTTCTATAATTAAGTGGTTGAGTGTAATCAATCTGTCACCAGGTTGCTGGCTGATCACCCTTAACGAATGGTTCCATATGAAGGACTCTAGTGTTGGTTTCTGCTGCTGGCAGATTAGATACTGACTAGTGGCTGTAGCCAAGTTGGCCTTGGTGAATGGGAGTCCATGTTGCTGAGTCCATGCATAACCTCCAGCCCTCCCACCATTGCCACTTTGTTCATTAGGCCATTGAGCAATGACAGGAGTGGCTGGGGAGAGAGGATGACTGGTTTCCACAGAACATATTATGTTA
>NW_006930674.1:0-1250 GCF_000298275.1 Orycteropus afer afer
GATCCTTGATAGAGAGGGAGAACAATGTGGAACAAAACTCAAAATCATTTGGAGGAAAAAAAAAGGGGACGAGGACCAGGTTTGTTGGTGTGATAGAGCCTAATGGAACCACTGAGACTATGGCCTCTAGCTGCCCTTCAGGTCTGGAATTGAACCCATACCTGTGGTTTCCAGCCAAACAAAAGACAGGCATATGAGTTGAACCTTTACCTCAAGTAGATACTCTCTTTGGAGAGAACAATCATGGGAGAAAGAAGGGCTGCTTATGCACAGGGAGACAGGTCAGGGGGCAGGAGTCCATGGAGGGATGGACACTGGGAAAAGGTAACTATGGAGAGGAAGTGGGAGGGGAGCTGTTGCATTGTGGTAAACTGTGGTCAATGTCATCGGACAAAGTATATGTGAACTGCTGTATGGAAAGTGAATTTGCTCTGTAAATCTTCACCCAAATCACAAAAAAAAAAAAAAAAAGAGAATACTGGACTGGGTCTTTATGCACCAGTCTTGGGTCTTTATGCACCAGTCTTCATTTTCTATCAGGCATAGAAAGGCCGCTAACAGAAAAATGGTTCCCTAAAGAGTTCTGCTAACAGTGAAGCCTGAAGCTAGCCAGAGGAAATACTTAAGATTTTTTTTTTTTTTTTAATATCTTTACTTCTCTTTAATAATAACTAAAAAAAGAGCACTTACATACAGAGAGCATTCACTGGAGGTGTTTTCACAAGATGACGTGGTTTTGATGTTAGGATGCAGGAGAATCTTACATGATCTAAGCAAAAAACACTATGTGCTCACAAGTAGATTTATTTTTCGTTACACAGGCTTCATAATTTTGTAAATGTTTAAACTGTAATTTCATTGTGTTAATATTTTTTAACACTTCACACAATAATAAGGATATGGTCAAAAAGCTCTAAGTGTATCAAAGTGAGTTTGTTCAAGACACCACTTGGCTTTTAGTTTCCTATTATGGTTTATCCTAAGATACACATTGCACTATCAAGCTCCTCTGAGATGAAAAAAGGAGAAGGAGTTCCAACATATTCTGAAATGATTTGCTATATTTCTGCATGCTTAAGGAGCTTTCAAGGAGCTCTGGTGGTGTAGTGCCTAAGGCCCTTGACTGCTAACCAGAAGGCTGGCAATTCAAAACCACCAGCCACTCCTCAGAAAGAAGGTTGGGCAATCTACTTCCGTAGCGATACTGCCTCGGAAACCCAAGGAGGGGTCGCTATGAGGCGGGTCATACT
>NW_006930674.1:1535-4263 GCF_000298275.1 Orycteropus afer afer
GACTTGCACAGTATATTGGCTCTTCTTAATGACCAAAGTATTGCATCTCCAAGGTGGTTGTGCATTTAAGTGTCCTAACCCAGAAAAAATGGGTATTAGGAGACTCTAGTCTGCCTGCTTTTAATATATGTTATGTTATGTTAGGTGTCGTTTAGTCTTTTCCAACTCACAACGACCCCATGCACAGCAGAATGAGTATTTAATATTTAATATTTCATATGGATCCCTTTATTTTCTGTGAACAACCTTAATTAGGCCAGGCTATTTAAAGTATTTGAGGATTTTTTTTTTTTTTTTAACTAAAAGAAAGGAAGAATCTTATTTTATCTTTTTATTAAACAGCAAGCTAGATTTTTAGGCCAGTCAGGAACTGTGTCTATTTGAATTTCCTCTAAATGCTTGTTTATATCGGCTTTGTGATCAGTTATTTAACTCCTAATTGCTTTCATTTGATAACTTAGTCAAATCTATTAGGATTGCTTTTATAAATGGTATGAATGGACCAGCTCTTATTTCCAGTTTGTGTAGATTTACAGATAGGAAACTCTACAGAATCATAGGCCCGAAACTCAAGGTTAAATAATCTACATATATTTAACGTGACACAGAACAGAGCATTAAGTTTCCAATGACATCTCCATTACTAGGTCTTTCATTCTAAGGGCACGAAACAAGGGAAATCATTAGTGATGTCAGATGGATTGTGGCTGAAAGTTATTATTATGTGCCATTGCATCAGACCTGACTCATAGCGACCTCTCCTTGAGTTTCTGAGGTGATATCACTATATCACTATGGAAGTAGATTACCCAACCTTCCTTCCAAGGAGTGGCTGATGGGTTTGAACCTCCAGCCTTCTGGTTAACAGTCAAGTGCCTTAGGCACTACGCTACCAGAGTTCCTGTGGCTGAAAGTAAAGAATATCAAAAACATATTTACCTCTGTTTTATTGGCTCCAAAAATCAAACTCACTGCCATCGCATTGATTCTGACTCATAGCAACCTCCTTTGGATTGCCGAAGGATCTCTGGTGGCATAGTGCCTAAGACATTTATTTAACTGCTAACCAGAAGGCTGATGGTTCAAACCCACCAGACACTGATCAGAAGGAAGATTGGCAATCCACTTCCGTAGAGACACTGCGTTGGAAACCCAAGGAGGGGTCGCTATGAGTCGGAACTGACTCAACAGCTGTGAGGTGTTTTTTTTTTTTGGTTTTTTTTTTGGGGGGGGAGGGGCATTCAGAGTTATTAAATCTTTACAGAAATAGATTGAAATAGATTGTATTTTATTGACTATGCAAATTGTTTAACTATGTGAAACATAACTAATTATGGATAATCCTAGGAAGAATGGGAATTCCAGAACACTTAATTTGACTGATGAGGAACGTGTAAACAGAGCAGGAGGCTGTCATTCAAACAGAACAATGGGATACTGCATGGTTGAAAATCACGAAATGTGTGCCTCGGGGTTATACCCATTCACCTACTTACTAATCTGTATGCTGAGCAAATAATCTGAGAAAATGGGTTATATGAAGAAGAATGCAGTGTCAGAATCAGCGGAAGACTCATTAACAAGTTGTGATACGCAGATGACACAACCTTGCTTGAAGTGAAGAAGACTAGAAGCACTTCCTGATGAAGATCAAAGACTACAGTCTTTAGTATGGGTTGCACATTAGTGTAAATAAAACAAAAATCTCCATCCCTGGACCAATAAGCAGCATCATGAGAAGTGAAGAAAAGTTTGAACTTGCCGAGGATTTCATTTTACTTGAATCCACAATCAACACCCGTGGAAACAGCAGTGAAGGACTCAAAGACCGTATTGCATTGGGAGAACATGCTGCAAAAGACCTCTTTATAGTATTTAAGAGCAAAGATTTACTTTGAAGATGAAGGTACACATAACCCAATCCATAGTATTCTTAATAGCCTCATATGCATATAAGATGCAGACAGTGAATAGGAAAACTGCAGAAAAAATCGTTAACTGAACTGTGGTGTCGGTGAAGAATATTAAATGTCCTATGGACTGCCAGAAGAACAAACAAATCTCTCTCGGAGGATGCAGCCAGAGCGGTCCTTAGAAGCAATGGCCATACTTTGTCTCTCATACTTGGGTGATGTTGTCAGATGGGACCTATCCCTGGAGAAGGATGCCATGCTTGGTAAAGTAAAAGGTCAGTCAAATAGGAGGAGACCCTCAATGAGACAGACTGACACAGCTCAAGCACAGCAATGATTGTGAGAACTATGCGACACTGTGCAGTGTTTCATTTTGTTATACACATGGTCACTATGACTTGGGACTGGCTTAAGGGGACCAAATAACAACAACATTCTAAATATTATAAAAAAGTTGCTTTTGCACTCCATGACAAGGGGTTGGTTCAAATGCAGTTTTAAATGTGATCCTCAGTCAATTGTTGCCTTATTAGTTTCAAAAGTTAGATTGCTTGGTTTTAGCTATGATGTTCAACAAGAAATACTGTCCAAATGAAAGTTAAAGGTCATTTATTTTATTTTTAGGAGAATGAATTATAAATGAAGTTTGCTTTTCTGGCTAAAGATTTGGACAAAATAAGAAATACCATGTGTGTGTTCATACACAAAGTCTTTTAAACTGAACTGTCCTGAATTTTGTATCTTTATACATTGTATACCATTTATTTAAAAGTTTGATATCAATTTGACCATTATCAAAAATAAATGTGCTTTTT
>NW_006930675.1:0-705 GCF_000298275.1 Orycteropus afer afer
TTTGTTGTCTGTACCTCCCATGCATCTCTCTATGTCTTCCTCTTCCTCAGTGCCACTGTGTTGATCACTATTTGGTACATTGCCTCTCCCTTCACCCAAATCAATGCTTGTCTCTAACTATGTAACAATGTTCCCTCCCCTCCCCTCCTACCCCTGGTAACCAACAAAGATAATATCCTTCAATATGTAAACCTTTCCTTTAATTTTTACAATACTAGACTAATACAATATTTGTCCTTCTGTGATTGACTTATTTCACTCATCATAATGTCCTCCAAGTTCATCCACGTTATGCGGTGTTTTGCAGGTTCTATGTTATTCTTTAGGGTTGCATAGTATTCCATTGTGTGTATGTGGCACAGTTTGGTGTCCATTCTTCTCTTGATGGGCACCTAGGTTGTTTCTTTTTGCTATTGTGAATAGTGCTGCAATGAACATGGATGTGCATATGACTGTTCTCGTCATGGCTCTCACTTCTTTAGGATACATACCTAGCAATGAGATTGTTGGACCAAATGGTATTTCTAATTCCAAGTTTTAAAGGAATTGCCATACTGTTTCCACAGTGGTTGTATCATTTTACAGTTCCACCAGCAGTGTATGAAAGTCACAATCTCTCCACATCCTCACCAGCATTTGTTATTTTCTGTCTTGTTGAATTTTGCTACTAGTGCTGGAGCAAGATGGTATCTCATTGTTGTTTTG
>NW_006930675.1:3597-4307 GCF_000298275.1 Orycteropus afer afer
TTGGGCAATCTACTTCCATAGTGATACTGCCTCAGAAACCCAAAGAGGGGTAGCTATGAATCAGATCCAACTCGATGGCAGTGAGTTTGTTTTTTGGTTTAGTTTGCTTGGTTGTGGTGTCAAGGTTATGCTTGCTTCATAAAATGAATTTGGGAGCATTCAATCCTTTTGTATGTTCCAGAATAGTTTGAATAGGATTTGTGTCAGTTCTCTGAACGTTTGGTAGAATTATCTGGTTAAACCATCTACACTGGGACATTTTTTTGATAGTAAGTTTTTTTATGAGCAGTTGAATTTCCTCTTTTGTTATGTATCTGTTCAACTTTTCCACCTCAATCTATGTTAGTTTAGGTAAGTAGTGTGTTTCTAGGAATCTGTGTCTTTCTTCTAGATTTTCAAATTTGTTGGAGTACAGTTGTTCATAGCATCCTGATATTATCTATTTTATTTCAGTGGTTCTGTTTTGATTTCTCTCAATTCATTTCTTATTCATGTTATTTGTATTTTCTACCTCTTTTCCTTTGTTGAAATTGTCAGTGGTTTTTCAAATTCTTTTATGATTCTTTTCAAAGAACCAACTTCTAGCCTTGTTGCTTTTTTTTTTTTCTATTGTCTTTCTATTTTCTGTTTCATTGATTTCTGCTTGAATTTTTATTATTTCCTTTCTTCTGGTGACTGTAGGATTTTCTTGCTGTTCTTTTTCTAATTGT
>NW_006930676.1:0-657 GCF_000298275.1 Orycteropus afer afer
AATTGTTTCTCCCCTCCTGTTCTCAATTGTTTCTCCCCTATTGACACAAACTCACTGCCCCCTAAGCTTCCTACTTAAGTTTTGAGTTGCTGTTGTCAACTGGTTCTCATAGAGAGAGTTTTTTACAAGTATCCAATGCTGACAGCAGACCTTCTTCAATAATTAAGTTAAACCATAATTTAGTTTAAAGAAGATTTCAGGGAATGATTTTGGTTTACTGTTTGGAGATTATTTCAGGGCAATAGTTGCATGGATTCATCCAGCATCAATATCTCCAGAAAGTCTGGATACCATGAGAATTTGAAATTCTGTTGCTCATTTTTTCCCCTATTGATAAGTATTCTTTTATAGAGTCTTTGATAAAACCTTCAGTAATGGTAGCCAAGTACCCTCCAGTCCTGATCTCATAGCAAAGAGGCAGTTGTTTATGGAGGCATTAGCCACACTTTCCACTTCCTCCTCCAAATCCTGACTCTCTTTCTTCCTTTCTTGGCCTGGACAAATAGAGAAAAATCCGTGTACTTGAAGCTCATCTTTAAGACTAACATGGACATCTGCAGAGGGAAAGTTAGTCTCTCACTCGTCAGGGTGATCATAGTCCAAATCTTTCTTGTGAAACTCGTTATACTCTGTTGTGTATTCTCTAGGGAAAGTCTC
>NW_006930676.1:2588-4439 GCF_000298275.1 Orycteropus afer afer
GTGGCTGTGATGATGGGCTCAAGTATAGCAGGGATTGTGGGGCTGGCGCGGGATCGGGCAGTGTTTCGTTCTGCTGTGCATGGGGTTGCTATGAGTCGGAAACGACTTGACGGCACTTAACAACAACAACATCATGAGCAATGGATGGTCTGTTCCACAGTCAACCCCTGGCCTTGTTCTGACTGATGATATTGCGCCTCTCCATTGCCTCTTTCCACAGATGTAGTCAGTTTGATTCCTGTGAATTCCATCTGCCTAGGTCCTCATTTTATAGTTAGTGTTTATATTGTTGAAAAAATATATTTTCAATGACTAAGTCATTGGTATTGAAAAATTCTATAATGTACTCTATGTCAATTATAGCACCTAAGTACATTTTCAAACTACCAATGCAGCTTCTTCTTTTCCAACTTTTGTATTCCAGTTACCAGTAATCATCAATTCTTCTTGATTTCATATTTGGTCAATTTCAGACTGAAGAAGTTTGTAAAACATCTTCAATTTCTTCATCTTTGGCTTTAGTGGTTGGTGTATAAATTTGAATAGTAGTCATATTACTTGGTCTTCCATTTAGGCATATAAATACTATCTTATCACTGACAGCATTGTACTTAGCAGAGATCTTGAAATGTTCTTTTTGATGATGAATGGTACTCAATTTTTTTTTTTTTGTTACTTCATGCTGCTCTAACAGAAAATACTGCAAATCAGTGGCTTTAACAAGCAGGGATTTATTCTCTTACAGTTAAGGAGGGTAGAAGTCCAGTTCAAAATGCCAAGCTCTAGGGGCTGGGTGAAAGCTCCTTGACCTTGGGCTTCAGCTCTGCTTCTCGCTCTTGGCCCACTGAAGCTGGAGGCTTTTCTGAAGTAGCCACTGACCTTTGAGGCTGGCAAACTCAAGATCAACAAGAAAAAAGGCACAGTCCCAAGATTATCAAACAACACAGTAGGCCACTTGTTCAAGTCTAGAAAAAGCCCTTAGATCGACAGGGAATTCAGGCTGTTGAATGAAGACTCAGCTACATGCAGGGCCCAAGCATGCCAAAAAGCTGCAGACCATTCCCAAAGCTTCCCCTTATATATTGGAAGCAGGCCAAATCCATAAAGCAGCTACTCCGCTGCTTGTGGTGGATTCCACCATGGCACTGACTACTAGTCTCATCATGGGGAATAGCTGCAACCAGCTGTCCAGCCACTCAAAACCAGGCCCCGCCAAGATGACACATCATCTTAACTACCACAGCATTGAACTTCAGGAGAGATCTTGACATGTTCTTTTTGATGATGAACACCACACCATTCCTCTTTAATTTGTCATTCCCCGTGTAGTAGATCATATGATTGTCTGATTCACAATGTTAATATTAGTCCGTTTCAGCTCTGTGATGCCTAGGATATTGATTTTTATGTGTTCCACTTCTTTTTTTTTTTGACAGCGATCAATTTTTCTAGATTCGTACTTCATACAGCCCATGTTCTGATTACTAATGGATGTTTATAGTTGTTTCTTCTCATTTTGAATTGTCCCACATCAGCAAATGAAGTCCTGAGAGTTTTACTCCATCCATGTCATTAAGGTCAACTTCATTTTGAGAATGTAGTTCTTTCAACTTCATTTTGAGAATGTAGTTCTTCCACAGATTTATTTTGAGTACTGTCCAACCTGTGGGGCTCATTCTCATTTTCTGACACCATATCAGACAATATTTCACTGCTGTTTTAAGGTTTTCCAGTAATATAGTAGATAGCATTTCACTGCTGTTCATAATGTTTTCAGAGGCCATTTTTTTTAGAAGTGCCTAAGAGCTGAAGAGCCTAGCACTGTGTCTAATAGTATGTGGCTAAGCAGAG
>NW_006930677.1:0-4358 GCF_000298275.1 Orycteropus afer afer
GAATGCCGTTCTTCCAGTTTGTCCCTGGGATAGTATTACAGGTAGGCCACACCCCTGGGGAAACTCCCCCTAGACTGACTGGCTGCTGAGGACGCAGTCATGTGATCCATCATGGGAACTACCACTCACAACTGGAGTCCAGCCAAGTTGACACATCTTCAACTATCACAGTCCATGTGTATAGTCACCATTTAAGAACATCATATATGACAAAATCAGAAAATCATTAAGAAGACAGGAAAGAAAGAAAAGACCAAAATAGATGTCAGAAGAGACTCTGAAACTTGTTCTTGAATGGAGAGTAACCAAAGTGAATGTAAGAAATGATGAAATAAAAGAGCTGAACAGAAGATTTCAAAGGGCAACTAGAGAAGACAAAGTGAATTATTATAATGAAATGTGCAAACGCATGGAATTAGAAAACCAGAAAGGAAAAATATGCTCAGAATTTTTCAAGCTGAAAGAAATTAAACAAATTCAAGCCTTGAATTGTAATATTGAAGGTTTCTATAGGCAAGCAATGCAGGAAGTGTCAAAAGATGATGGAAGGAATACACAAAGACACTGTACAAAAAATAATTGGTTGATATTCAGTAATTTCAGGAGGTAGCATATGATCAAGAACCAATGGTATTGAAGGAAGAAGTCCAAGCTACACTGAAGGAACTGGCAAAAAGCAAGACTCTAGGAATTGAATTAATATCCACTGTGATGTTTCAACAAATGGATGCAGCACTGGAGGTGCTTACTTGTTTATGCCAAGAAATTTAGAAGACAGATACCTGGTCAAGAAACTGGAAGAAATCCATATTTATTTGCACTTATTCCAAAGAAAGTTCATACAATAGAATATGGAAATTATGGAACAAAATTATTAATATCACATGTAAGTAAAATTTTACTGACTATAATTCAAAACTGCAGCATTATTGAGAGGGAACTGACAGAAATTCATGATCTTTAACCAATTCTCATCAAACCCCACACTAAATCATGCCTTTTAACCAAACCAAACCCACTATCGTCAAATCGATTCAAACTCGTAACACTTCTATAGGACAGCAGATTTGCCCCACAGTGTTTCGAAGGCTATAATCTTTATTGAAGCAAACTCCCATATCCATATCATTCTCAGACTGGCTGGGGGGTTCTGTGGTGAATTGCTTGGTGTGGCCCTTCTAGCCATTGTCCTCCATTCTGTGATGTTTTGTAAATCCCATTATCCATGCCTGTTTGGGGTGGTGTGGTAGTTAAGGTCAGGTATCAACTTGGCTGGGCAGGTGGTAGTAGTCATTCCCTATAATGACTGGCAATCCACTCTGTGATGGGATTTAGGTTATTTCTGTTGGGGCAACACAGGTGGAATGTATCTTGAGTCCTGCCTTTCTGGAAGGTATAATTCAAATCACCACCCTTAGCTTCCCTGAGGGTATAATCTCCTTGGAAGATTCGCTCTCCTCTTGCTCTGGCTTTGTGTCTTGGATCATCCTCATCTCACCCCTGGATTTGGGACAGCAGCCGCTGTCTGATCTGCTGATCGAGGTTCATCAAACCCGAGAGTTGGGAGGATCTGCCAGACCTACTCATGGACCCGGGACTCACCAGCCTGCCAGCCTCCACCACTACTACGTGAGATGAACCCTTGGGTGCCTGTGAGTTCTGAGAGGCATTACAGCAAAATACAGAACCCTAAGACTGGGGAAATTACTGGGAGGAGGAGGAGGAGTTAATGTCTGAAATGATGGAGTGGTATGGTAGTTTGGACATTTGGGACATCTTTGACCTCCGCCTCATGGGAACCGGCCTTGTGCTGATCTTTGTGAGAGAAATTGTTCAAGCAGGTTCCAACTGCTGGCTTTTCAGTTCATAACTGAGAGGTTTAACCACTGAGCCACTAGGGCTCTCCCTTTCAACCAGACTTTAGAATTTTAATAAATCAAATCTTACCTTTCCTGACATGGGGACAATATCAGACTCTGTGGAGATTTTGTTCTCCTTGGTAAGGAATAAGTTTAGCCTTGTGGAATCAATAGATTGTTCTGTGGAAGTCTTGGCATGAACTTTGCGTGTACTAACTTCACCCTCATAATAATTCTATGTAATTTATTGTGTTATTATTTTCATTTTAAAAAGGAGAAACTAAACCCAATGTCATACGGCTAAGTGATCAAAGTGGGACTTGAATGCAGGCTGTTTGGCTCTACAGACAGAGCTCAATCTACACTGTCTTCCTAGCAGTCATTTACAAAACACTTTAATCGACTGACCTCCTTTTGTAAGACGTTTAAAAGCACCAGAATTATCTGCTACTAATTTATTACTAAAGAGCTCTGGTGGATAGAGAGTGAAAGACAACCAAATAGGAATGAAAGGAAGGAATACTTTAAGTGTTCATGGATGGCATGTTTTTCATGCACTTTTATCGTAGGAAAGAAGAAAGGAGAATATGGGTTCTGGGAAAAGAATACCAAGTATAAACTTCTGCCTTAGGAATTATTATATATGATTTAAATAAAAACATTGGAGATAAATTTATCCTCATGCAATGGGCTAACTTGAATATGTTTATTAATATAATACAAAACAAAAACCAAATTTAAGGCCACTGAATCAATTTGGATCATAGATGATGGAAATAAAGTCCCTATGTCATGCCAATAAGTTAGAAGAATGTGGCAGAACAAATAAAAACTTACACAAATAAATATAAACTCTGGCATTTAGGCCTAAAAAATAAATGACTGTTAAATAGTTTCTAACAAATGAAGATGACACACAGTTGTTGGAGACCAAGAAAAAGACCCGCAAAAGAACATGACTGCAAGGCACATGTTCTAATTACAGTTAAGAGATGCATGGTTGAATGATTGCTTTGAGAGATGGCAAGGCCTCTCCTGCAGGTGAACAAATGAATGCTTGATTTCAGAGCTTTGTGTGTCTGGGGCAGAACATTGCCCCAGCAGAATGCTTGCTAACCTGTTTTCCTGGAATAATGTTTTGCCCAAAGAATAGTATACCTTAGAAACCATTCTTTAGAATCATGTACCTTAACAATCACATTGTGTTTTAGGATGAGGTGTCTTAGTGATTATTTGCTAATCCTACAAGAGATGTTAACCTAATTAATTATCCAATATATTTGGACATGGAAAAATGCCTTTGGGTACGGGAAAGAGTAAAACTTTAACTTTTAATTAATAACTGATTGTTATAAGGAAATATTTGATTTTACTGTAAAAAAATATTTGATTGAGTCCTTGATTGTTTTAAAGAAATATCAAGAATAATAATGTAATCGTATGCTTATGTATAAATAAACCAGAGTGGATGCATCAGGGGTTGCTCTCCCAGCATATGCAGGGTGTCCGCCCGGCCCCCATTCCTTAAATAAAAAAGAAAATCATTAATCTTTTCATGGTGATTCATTTTGTGACCTGTGTGGTTTTGCCAGACAGGATACACAGTAGATTAGTCTGCTTCAATATCTAGTGAGCTCTCCAACACACCACATATTTAAACAGAGCAGATGATCATCTTTCTGGAATATTCTATGTGAAGGTTAAATATAATGATATCTAAAGGGCCTTTTCAATTCCTCTAACCTTGATACTGATATAACTGTATTTTGATAGATCCAAGTCCTGCATTCAAATTTTAGTAATATGACATTAAGCCATCCATCAGTTGAGATATATATATATATATATATATATATACACATACATACTAGTAGATATTTCCTGATGTCATAAGAGTTTGGGCTAATTCCTTTTATCTATGTATACACTTGCACCCAAACTTTGACCATGGTCAGATGTCTGAAAAATAAGGATGACCCAGAAAGACAAGTTATCACAGAGCTTGGATGTAGGGTTGATCTCTGCAATGGAGCTATCAAAGGAAAGGAAACACTTGATTAAATCTCTGATGGGTCTGAGATTACATTCTGTCCCTCCCTAGCCTCCAGTGGCTGTGAGAGTCAATCCAGGAGTTGGACCATTAGGATATGGGAGACTTAGTGTGTATAGGAGCCTTGAGTACGCCTGTTTAGGAGGAAGGGAGCCTTCACATGTGAACCTTGAGGAAATACTTTGTTCTGAGCAGTGACTGAAAAAGTAATAGTCCCTGGGTTGTTGGTGACTGGAGGGGGTGGCTCAACTAGGGGCTGATGACCATGTCCTGCCTCCTGGCAAGATTCCACTACATATCAATTCTGGATTCAGCAATTACAATATTGTTAAAGCAAGTCTTCTGTACAGAACTGTGATAGTTGAAGATGTGTCAACTTGGCTGGACTCCAGTTGTGAGTGGTGGTTCCCATGATGGATCACATGACTGCATTCTAAGCGGCCGGTCGG
>NW_006930678.1:0-1054 GCF_000298275.1 Orycteropus afer afer
GTGTATGTACCATAGTTTGGTTATCCATTCCTCAGTTGATGGACATATAGGTTGTTCCCATCTTTTGGCTATTGTAAATAGTGCTGTGATGAACATGAGTGTGCATATATCTGTTCTTGTCATGGCTCTCACTTCTTTAGGGTATATACCTAGTAATGGAATGGCTAGGTCAAATGATATTTCTAATTCCAACTTTTGAAGAAATTGCCATACTGCTTTCCGCAATGGTTGTACAATTTTACAGTCCCACCAGCCATGTATGAGAGTCCCAATCTTTCCACAACCTCACCAGCATTTATTATTTTCTGTCTTGTTGAACTTTGGTAGTAGTGCTAGAGCAAGATGGTATCTCATTGTTATTTTGATTTGCATCTCTCTAATGGCTAATGATCATGAGCATTTCTTCATATGTTCGTTGGCCACTTGAATATCTTCCTTGGTGAAGTGTCTATACATGTCTTCTTCCCATTTTTTAATTGGATTGTTTATCTTTTTGTTTTTGAGGTGTTGGAGTTTTCTATAAATTCTAGAGAAAATTCCCTTGTCAGATATGTCATTACTAAATATTTTTTTTCCCAATCTGTAGGTTCTCTTTTCACTCTTTTGGAGAAGTCTTCAGAACCACTTAAAAATTTAATTTTTAGAAGGTCCCAATCATCTGGTTTCTCTTCTGCTGTTTGTGCATTTTGAGTTATGCTTGTTAGTCTATTTGTGCCATATATTAGGGCCCTTAAATTTCCCCCTAGATTTACCTTGAAGAACTGTATAGTTTTAGGTTTCACATTTAAGTCTTTGATCCATCTGGACTTTGTTTTTGTGTATGGTGTGAGATACAGATCTTGTTTCATTTTTCTGCAAATGGATCTCCAGTTTTGCCAATACCATTTATTAAACAAATACTCTCTTCCACATTTAATGGATTTGGGGCCTTTGTCAAAGATCAGCTGACTATAGCTTGATGGATCTATTTCTGGGTTCTCAATTCTATTCCATTGGTCTATGTATCTGTCATTAAACCAATACCAGGCAGTTTTGACTACTGTGGCTGTATTGG
>NW_006930678.1:1264-2914 GCF_000298275.1 Orycteropus afer afer
ATTTTTATTGTGATTTTATTGTGATTTTGGTGAAGGTTTACAGAGCAAATTCACTTTCCATACAGCAGCAGTTCATATACACTTTTTCTCATGACATTGACCACAGTTTACCACAATGCAACAGCTCCCCTCCCACTTCCTCCCCACAGTTACCTCTTCCCAGTGTTCATCCCTCCATGGGCTCTTGTCCCCTGAGCTGTCTCCCTGAGCATAAGCAGCCCTTCTTTCTCCCATGATTGTTCTCTCTAAGGAGGGTATCTACTTCAGGTAAATGTTCAACTCATATGCCTGTCTTTTGCTTGGCTGTAAACCACGGGTGTGGGTTTGATTCCAGACCTGAAGGGCAGCTAGGGGCCATTGTCTCAGTGGTTCCATCCGGCTCTGTCGGACCAGCAAACCTGGTCCCCCTTTTTTTGTTTCCTCCAATGATTTTGAGTTTTGTTCCTCATTGTTCTCCCACTCTATCAAGGATCTCCTACATAGATCCCCTTTCCAGAGGAAGACAGTGGTAGCCAGGCACCACCTAGTTCTTCTGGTCTAGGCTGCAGATCAGATGGTGTATCAGTTGCTAGGACTAATTGTTTCCATGAATTTTGGTTTTCTTCATTCTTCTTTGCTCTGGATGTGGAGAGACCCATAGTTGCATCTAGATGGCAGCTTGCTAGCTTTTAAGATCCCTGTCACTACTTGCCAAGGCAGGAGGTGGAACAATGTTTTGTGTAGTATGTTATGCCAATTGAGCTTGATGACCCATGCAACTATGGTCCCAAGCCCACAGGTTCAACTACTTGGTCTCTCTGGGTAGCTGGCTATGATCAAGCAGTAACCACAACCTTGTCCCTTGTCAGATCTACTATACACCTGGGAATTCTGATGATTCACATAAACTTGTAGGACCATTGTCTGTAAACCCTATATATGTACTTGGATGCACTCCCCATTCATAGACATACCTAATCATACAGCCTGTCCACTCATCTATCCATCCATATACACATGTTTGCCTTGATTGACAACACAGTACTATATGTGCAAAAAAGTTCACATTTGTTGTTTGTACCTTCCATGTATCTCTCTATGTCTTTCTCATCCTCAATGCTGTCATCTTTGTCACATAGATTTGGTACATTGCCCTTATCTTTACCCAAATCAATACTTATTTCTATCTATCTAACCGTGTTCCCTCCCATCCCCTCCCACCCCTGGTAACCAACAAAGAAAATTTCCTTCCATAGATAAACCTTTCCTTCATGTTCACAACAATGGACTAATACAATATTTGTCCTTTTGTGATTGACTTATTTCACTCAGCATAATGTCCTACAGGTTCATCCATGTTATGCAGTGTTTGGCAGATTCTACATTATTTTGTAGGGATTCATAGTATTCCATTGTGTGTATGTACCATAGATTGGTTATCCATTCCTCAGTTGGTGGACACCTAGGTTGTTTCCATCTTTTGGCTTTGTAAATAGTGCTACGATGAACATGGGTGTGCATCTATTTGTTCTTGTCATGGTTCTCACTTCTGTAGGGTATATACCTAGTAATGGAATAGCTGGGTCAAATGGTATTTCTAATTCCAACTTTTGGAGGAATTGCCATACTGCTTTCCACAATGGTTGTACCATTTTACAGTCCCACCAGCAG
>NW_006930678.1:4291-4755 GCF_000298275.1 Orycteropus afer afer
GGCCTTTGTCAAAGATCAGCTGACTATAGGTCTATGGATCTATTTCTGAGTTCTCAATTCTACTCCATTAGTCTATGTGTCTGTCATTAAACCTATATCAGGTAGTTTTGACTACTGTCGCTGTATAGTAGGTTTTGTGATCTGGCAGTGTGAAACATCCTACTTTGTTTTTCTACTTCAATAGTGCTTTGCTTATCTGAGGTCTCTTTCCTTTCCATATAAAATTAGTGATTGGCTTTTCCATATCTCTAAAGAATGTTGATGGGATCTGTATTGGGATTGCATTGAATGTATAGATAGCTTTGGGGAGAATTGACATTTTCACAATGTTCAATCTTCCTATCCATGAGCATGGGATGTTTTTCCATTTGTGTAGGTCTCTTAAGGTTTCTTGAAGTAGTTTTTTTATAGTTTTCTTTGTAGAGCTTTTTGTGTCCCTGGTAAGATTTATTCCCAAGTATTTT
>NW_006930679.1:0-904 GCF_000298275.1 Orycteropus afer afer
GACATCCTTCTCCAGGGAATGGTCCCCTCTGACAACATGACCAAAGTAGGTGAGATGAAGTCTGGCCATCCTCGCTTCCAAGGAGCATCTTGGCTTCACTTCCTTGAGGAAAGATCTATTAGTTCTTTTGGCAGTCCATGGTACCTTCAGCATTCTTCGCCAGCACCACAGCTCAAAAGCATCAACTCTTCTTCAGTCCAGCTCTCACATGCATATGAGGCTATTGGAAATATCATGGCCTATGTCAGGCTCACCTTAAACTACCAATAAGAGTGTCTTATGTCTAGTAGCCATCAAGGTGAGAGGTTCCTCAAGCTGCCATATGAGCCTATGCATCTTCTCCACGTAGGTAAGGACTTGGCCCTTTGGGAAATATGTCTGTCTTAGGGTTCCCTAGGGAAATAGAATCAGTGATGGCAATGATTGGCCTTGGGTGGGGGCAGAAGTAGAGCCCAAACACAAATATTTGCCCTCAGATTCCATGGCCCCTTCCATTGCTTCTCAAGTATATTTTTGTAGAGCTACCCATCTGTGCCTGAACCCAGCCCTCACATTGGGCTGTCAAATTGCCTCTCCTACTAGAAGTATTGATTCAGTACAGCACAGAGGATAAGAGACAGGGCTCTGCTGCCAGACTAACTGGGTTCCAATCCTCACTTCACTACTTATTAGCTGTGTAATTTGGGGCCAGTTCCAAACCTCAACTTCTTTAGCTGTAAAATGGAACAAAATATAGCCCTTCTTCACAAGGTTGTAGTTAGACTTCAATGAGACAATGGATAAAAATAATTTAACAAAGTTCCTGGCTCATAAGAAGAGTTCAATGTGAATTTTTATGCTGTGTTGTTGTTGTTATGTGCCGTCGAGTCAGACCTGACTCATAGCGACCCCTCCTTGGGTTTCC
>NW_006930679.1:2874-3267 GCF_000298275.1 Orycteropus afer afer
TCCATTCATCCATTTCTCAGGTTATTCACGGGAGCTCTGGTGGCATAATGCCTAAGGCACTTGACTGCTAACAAGGAGGCTGGCAGTTCAAACCCACCAGCCACTCCTCGGAAGGAAAGTTGGGCAATCTACTTCCGAAGTGATACTGCCTTGGAAACCCAAGGAGGTGTCACTATGAGTTGGGTCTGATTCAATGCCACATAACAACAACAACAGGTTGTTCGCACTTTTTGGCTATTGTAAATAGTGCTGCTATGAACAGTCAAATACAAGATTTTGGTTGGACAGCTGTTTTCAATTCTGTTGGATATATACTAGTGGTAGAATTGCTAGACTATATAATGCTATGTTTAACTTTTTTTAAGAACTGCCAAACTGTTTTCCACAGCGGTT
>NW_006930680.1:0-570 GCF_000298275.1 Orycteropus afer afer
AAAACTCAGTAATGACCAGAATTACTGCTTGGATGGAGTCTGGTGAGACCCCCAATACTATGGCCTTAGATACATTCTGGGTCTGGAATAAAACTCACTTTCAGGGGCTGCCTCTCAGACCAATAGTAAACAAGATGTACATGCAGACCACTCAAGCCATGGTGATGCACCCATATACTCTATGGAGATGCATCTCTTGGAGCAATTGACTACGGGGCACCAGAGTGGCAACATTTGCATGGAGGCAATGCAGCACACACAGGAGTGCATAACTATGAGAGTCACGGGGGTGGGGGGTTACTTAGTGGGCATGGAAGAGAGGAGATTGGGTTAGGGTTGTGGATGGTAAATGGGGAGTGAAACTAAATATACACGTAATGTTGAATGTAAAACAAACTCTGCTCTGTAAACTTGCACCTAAAGCACAATTAAAAAAAAATTGGGATAATAAAGTAATAACTCATAGGGTAGTTGTGACTAAATGAGGTAATAAAATAACTTAATTATAATGCCATGTACACACTAGGTCCTTATTTAAAAGAAGGTGCTATTGATAATAAATGGTGTTAT
>NW_006930680.1:670-2457 GCF_000298275.1 Orycteropus afer afer
CATCATCACAAAGAATGTTTCAAGATTGATCCTGAAGTACAATGCTGTCAGTGACAGGATAATAGCTATACACCTATGAGGAAGACCTAGGAGCTCTGGTAGCCTAGTGCCTAAGGCACTTGACTGCTAACCAGAAGGCTGGTGGTTCAAACCCACCAGCCACTCCTCGGAAGGAAGGTTGGGTAATCTACTTCCATAGCGATACCACCTTGGAAACTCAAGGAGGGGTTGCTATGAGTTGGGTCTGACTTGATGGTACATAACAAAAACAACATGAGGAAGACCAGTTAATATTGCTATTTTTAAAATTTATGCACAAACCACCAAAGCCAAAGATGAGGAAATTGAAGATTTTTACCAACTTCTACAGTCTAAAATTGACCAAACATGCAATCAAGATGTGTTAATTATCACTGGTGACTGGAATACAAAAGTTGGAAACAAAGAATCACTGGTAGTTGAAAAATACAGTCTTGGTGATAGAAAAGATGCTAGAGATTGCATGATACAATTTTGTAAGACCAATGACTTATTCATTGCAAGTACCTCTTTTCAACAACACAGATGGTGGCTATACATGTGGACTTCATCAAATGGAGTACACAGGAATCAGATTGACTACCTCTCTGTCAAGAGGTGATAGAGAAGCTCAATACCTTCAGCCAAAACAAGGCCAGGAGCCGATTGTGGAACAGACCATCGACTGCTCATATGCAAGTTCAAGTTGAAACTGAAGACAATTAAAATAACTTCACAAGAGCAAAAATATGATCTTCATTTTATCCCTCCTGAATTTAGAGACCATTTAAAGAATAGATTTGATGCATTGAACAACAATGACCAAAACCAGAAGAATTGTGAGATGACATCAAGAGCTTCATCTATGAAGAAAGCAAAAGGTCATTAAAAAGAAAGGAAAGGAAGAAAAGATCAAAGAGGTGGATGTCAGAGGAGACTCTGAAACTTGCCCTAGAATGGAGAGTAGCTAACGCAAATGGATGAATTGACAGAATAAAAGAGCTGACCAGAAGATTTCAAAGAGCAGCTCAAGAAGACAAAGTCAATTATTATAATGAAATGTACCAAGAGCTGGAGTTAAAGAACCAAAAGGGAAGAACACACTCGGCATTTCTCAAGCTGAAAGAACTGAGGAAAAAATCTAAGCCTTGAATTGCAGTACTGGAAGATTCCATGGGTGATATGTTGCACAATGAAGGAAACATCAAAAGAAGATGGATAGAATACACAGAGTCACTATACCAAAAACAACTGGTAGATGATCATCCATTTCAGGAAGTGGCATATGATCGAGAACCAATGGTATTGAAGGAAGAAATCCAAGCTGCACTGAAGGAATTGACAAAAAACAAGGTTCCAGGAATTGATGGGATACCCACTGAGATGTTTCAACAAATGGATGCCCGCTGGAGGCACTCACTCGCTTATGCCAAGATATTTGAAAGACAGCTACCTGACCAATTGACTGGAAGAGCTCCATATTTGTATTCATTCCAAAGAAAGAAGATCCCACAGAATGTAGAAATTATCAAATAATATCATTGCTATCACACGCAAGTAAGATCTTAACTGAAGATAATTCAAAAGCGATTGCAGCAGTATAATGACTGAGAACTTCCAGATATGCAAGGTGGATTCAGAAGGGGGCATGGAACGAGGGATATCATAGCTGGTGTCAGATGGATCTTGGCTAAAAGCAAAGAATACCAGAAAGATGTTTACTTGTGTTCCATTGACTATGGAAAATCATTCAATTGTGTGGATCATAA
>NW_006930680.1:2852-4290 GCF_000298275.1 Orycteropus afer afer
CCAATAAGCGGCATCATGATAAATGGAGAAAAGACTGAAGTTGTCAAAGACTTCATATTACTTGGTTCTACAATCAACGCAAATGGAGCAGTCAAGACATTAAAAGATGGATTGCATTGGGAAATATGCTACAAAAGACCTCTTTCAAGTGCTGAAGAGCAAAGATATCTCCTTGAAGACTAAGATGCACCTAACCCAAGCCATGGTATTTTCAATTGCCTCATATGCATATGGGAACTGGACAATGAATAAGGAAGACCAAAGAAGAGTTGATGCTTTTGAGTTATGGTTTTGGTGAAGAATACTGAAAGTGCCATGGACTTCAAAAGAGCTAACAAATCTGTCCTGGAAAAAGTGTAGCCAAATGTTCCTTGGAAGTGAGAATGGCCAGGCTTTATCTCACCTACTCTGGTCACGTTCTCAAAAGGAACCATTCTCTGGAGAAGGATGTCATCTTGGTAAAGTGGAGGGTCAATAAAAGAGGGGAAAGCCCTCAATGAGATGAATAGACACAGAGGCTGCAGCAATGGGCTCAGGTATAGTAGGGATAGTGAAGGTGACACAGGACCAGGCAGTGCTTCGTTCTGTTGTACATAAGGTCACAATGAGTTGGAGATGACTAGATTGCACATAACAACAACAACAACACATTATCCCACATTTATGGAAGAAATAAACTTTAATATCCTATTTTTATCTTAGACAATTGATGGATGGGATTACATTTAACTGTGAAAAAGGAACCAAGGAGAAGGAGAATTTTGGGAGGATGAGGTAAAATGAGGGTTCAGTTCTGGATGGGCTGAATTTGAGGTACCTTTAGGACATCCAAGGGATATGCAACAGACATTTAGGGTAAATTTGTCCTGAGATCAGAAAGGAAACTAGACTAGTGATAGACATTCAGGAATCATAAACATATAAATTAAACCATTGGTATAAACTGAGTTTCCCAAGAGGGGTGTGCAGAATAAAAATAGAAGACAGCCTAAAATGAAACCCAAGAAACACTCATATTAGGAGACAGGGTGAGTAAGATCCAGAAGGGAGCTGAGAAGGAGCATCCCTGGAGAGGGAGGACCTCAGCATTACAAAAGGCTAGACAGAGAGTGCTTTAAAGAAGAAGAAATGGTCACAGTACCAAATGTCATTAAGAGGTAAAGTTTAATAGGGTCTGAAAATATCCATTGGACTTAGTAAAGAAGAGTTAGTTGTGATCTTGGTGAGTGTAGTTTGAGAGCAAGTACTTGAGAGCTGCAGCCAGATATCTTGGTGTGAAAGAGAGGTAAGACTGGGGAGACAGGGATTATAAGGGACTACCTCAAACAGTTTACGTTTGCAGGGAAGGAAAAGGAGAGCAAGAGCTGGAGGTCATATGGGTTTAAAAGACAGCCTTTGATACATAGACCAATGGAATAGAATTGAGAACCCAGATATA
>NW_006930681.1:0-4342 GCF_000298275.1 Orycteropus afer afer
TCATATGCAAGTTCAACTTGAAGTTGAAGACAATTAAAACAAGTCCACAAGAGCCAAAATATGACCTTGAATATATCCCTCCTGAATTTAGACACTATCTGAAGAATAGATTTGACACACTGAACACTAATGACTGAAACCAGAAGAATTAGGCAATGACATCAAAAACATCATCCATGAAGAAAGCAAGAGGTCATTAAAAATATGAAAAAGGAATAAAAGACCAAAATGGATGTCAGAAGAGACTCTGAAACCTACCCTTGAGCAGAGAGTAGCTAAAGCAAATGAAGAAATGACAAGATAAAAGAGCTGAATAGAAGATTTCAAAGAGCAGCTCGAGCAGACAAAGCCAATTACTATAATAAAATGTGCAAACACCTGGAGTTAGAAAACCAAAAGGGGAGAACATGCTCGGCATTTCTCAAGAACTGAGGAAAAAAATTTAAGCCTCGAGTTGCAATATTGAAAGATTCTATGGGCAAAATATTGAATGATGCAGGAAGCATCAAAAGAAGATGGAAGGAATATACAGTCACTGTACCAAAAAGAACTGGTGGATGTTAATCCATTTCAGGAGGTGTCATATGATCAAGAACCAATGGTACTGAAGGAAGAAACTGAAGCTGCACTGAAGGAATTGGTGAAGAACAAGGCTCTGGGAATTGACGGAACACCCACCGAGATGTTTCAACAAACAGATGCCCCACTGGAGGCACTCACTCGGTTATGCCAAGAGATTTGGAAGACAGCTACCTGGCCAACTGACTAGAAGAGAGTCATATTCATACTCTATTCCAAAGAAAGATCATCACACAGAATGTATCATTAGTATCACATGCAAGTAAAATTTTACTGAGGACAATTCAAAAATGGTTGCAGCAATATATTGACAGAGAACTTCCAGAAATGCAAGCTGGATTCAGAAGAGGACACAGAATGAAGGATATCATTGTTGATGTCAGATGGATCTTGGCTCAAAGCAAAGAATACCAGAAAGATGTTTACTTGTGTTTTATTGACTATGCAAAGGCATTTGATGGTGTGCCTCTTAACAAATTATGGGTAACAATGAGAAGAATGGGAATACCAGAACACTTGATTGTACTCATGAGGAACCTGTACACAGATCAAGAGGCTGCCGTTCGAACAGAACAAGGGAACACTACATGGTTTAAAATCAAGAAAGGAGAGCTTCCGGGTTGTATCCTTTCACCATACTTATTTAATCTGTATGCTGAGCAAATAATCTGAGAAGCTGGATTATATGAAGAAGAATGTGGCATCAAGATTGGAGGAAGACATTAACAGCCTGTGATACGCTGATGACACAACTCTGCTTGCTAAAGTGAGGATAACTTGAAACACTTACTGATGAAGATTGAAGAATACAGTCTACTGTATGGATTACATCTCAATATAAAGAAAACAAAAATCCTCACAACTGGTCCTATAAGCAGTATCATGATAAATGGAAAAAAGATTGAAGTTGTCAAAGGCTTTACGTTGCTTAATTCCACAATCAATGCCTATGGAAGCTGCAGTCAGGACATCAGACAACATACAGCACTGGGCAAATCGGCTGCAAAGGACCTCCTTCAAGTGCTGAAGAGCAAAGATTTCTCCTTGAGGACTAAGGTGTGCCTGACACAAGCCATGGTATTTTCAATTGCCTCATATGCATGTGACAGCTGGACAATGAGTAAGGAAGACTGAAGAAAAGTTGATACTTTTGAGTTGTGGTGCTGGTGAAAATGCTGAAAGTACCATGGACTGCTGAAAGAATTAACAGGTCTGTCCTGGAGGAAGTGCAGCCGGAATACTCCTTGGAAGCGAGAATGGCCAGACTTCGTCTCACCTACTTTGGTCATGTTGTCAGAATGGACCATGCCCTGGAGGATTTTATGCTTGGTAAGGTGAAGGGTCAATGAAAGAGGGGAAGGCCCTCAATGAGATGGATTGACACAGTGGCTGCGGCAATGGGGTCAAGTATAGCAGGGATCATGGAGCTGGCGCGGGACCGGGCAGTATTTCGTTCTGCTGTGCATGGGGTCACTATGAGAGACTACTCGATGGCACCTAACAACAACAACAACCTTTCAAATGCAGGTTGTCAGGCCTGCCCTACAAGGCACCTGTGCAGAGTCGATTCCAACCCACGGCGCCCCTAGAGGACAGAGTGGAACTGTCCCCCAGGGTCTCCAAGGCTGTCAATCTTTGGCTTTGAGGTTGCTAAGGAACTATTGTGGTTGGAGGGTGTGATGTCATCACCCCAAGTACCTGTATGGTGACCCTGTTAGGGAATATAGTTTCCAAAGATCTCGTTAGCTGAAATGAAGTCCTGCTGGAGCAGGGTGGGCCCTAAGTCAAAGGCTGGTGTCCTTATAGGTAGAGAAAGCTTGGGCGCAGAGACACACAGAGGGAAGACAGCCATGTGATGATGACAGCAGAGTGTGTCATTCTAAACCTACAAGGCCAGAAAGCTGGGAGAGGTAGACGAAGATGTTCCCCTACTGGGGCGCACTGACGTTCCCACCCGATCTCCAGTTTCTGTTGATGCTTGGCTGTCACTTCTGGTGACTCAGGCACAGCAGAAGCAAATGCTGCCTGGTCCTGTGTCTTGTCCATGGCCCTCGCTGTGCTCAGGTCCAGTGCTGTGACCACTATACATGCCAAGTGCCTTCTAACCCAGACCTCCGTCTTGCAGCCCTGCATCAGACCATCTTCTGCTAGAGATCAGTAGGGCTTCAGTGGGTAGATTACCAGGTCTTGCTCCCTAGTCTCAGTCGGGAAGCTTTGCTGAAACCTGTCTGCCATGGGCGACCCCGCTGACTTTTACAATATTGGTGGCAAGCTTCCAGCGTCACAGCTACACACAAGCCACCACAGTATGACACACTGACAGGCAGGGTGGTAGTGTTTTCTTCATAAACTTTGACAACTGTTTTACAGTATCGTGACAGTTTAAGACCACAGCTGCAGTAATTATGAGTACAGATGACAGGGTACTGGCAGCTCTGTTAGGGTGGGGTGAACACGACTGTTGATGCATTTTACAAGTTCCTGGTTAATGCTCCACGTCATGTGCAGGAACAGCTCCATGGGAACCATGAACTCTTCAGTGACAAGCGCACATTAGCAATTCTGCAGCACCCAATCAGAAGAAACACGGGGCCATGCCAGGTTGGTGCGAGGAGTGCAGGCACTCAGTCGTGTTCCTGTAGTCACGGTGTATTTATAAGATATGCGTGAGCAGGAGCACGTGTGATGGGAGCAGAAGCTGCTGTGCACAGCAAAGTCCACACATCTGCGCTGGAACATTCTCTGGAGAATGGGTCAGCGGTGAACTTCCTACACTCTGGCTGGATGACTGGGCTGTGAAAATGCCCTGTGAGTCAGGGATCCAGCACGGGCTTCCTCACGGTGCCACCTACATAGGGATTGTCACGTTGTATTTTAAATACACTGACTTCTGTGATACACTTATACATGCAGAGGGCCCCAGGTGGCATAAATGGTGTACGCTTGACTGCTAATGCAAGGTTGGTGGTTCAAACCTACCCAGCAGTGCTGTGGAAAAAAGGTCTGCCAACCAGCTTCCATAAAGAAGCTCTGATGGCACAGCATCTTAGGCATGTGACTGCTAACCAAAAGGTTGGCAGTTCAAATCCACCAGCCACTCTGTGGAAGTAAGATGGGGCAATCTATTTCTGTGAGGATTTACCACCTTGGAAACCCAACAGGGGTCACTATGAGTCAGAGTTGACTTGATGGCAATGGGTTTTTGTCCATAATGATTACAGCCAAGAAAACACTATGGAGAGTTCTAGTCTGTAACACGTGGGGTCACCATGAGTTGGGGTTGACTCCATGGCAATGGTTCAGTTTTGCTTTTTTCAAATGTGGGGGTGGAGGGGTGGGCATGTGTGGAACATGCTGTGTAGACAGGGACGTGTCTTTGGCAACAGTGGGGTCCTCAGGGCCCCCAGCTTGATTGTGCAGACTCAGGTGCCTTAGAGAGGTTTTCTGCTACTCCCCCTGCCTAAGGTCCTGTACGTCTGCCTGTATGTCAGCCTCAGCTGAGCCCAGTTCCCCAGGGCACTGATCACGGATGATAAAGCCAGGAATGTCCTAGGTGAAAAAGGACCATCCTGCCCAGGACATCATCAAAAAGAACATTTCAAACCCATCCTGAAGTACAACGTTGTCAGTGCTAGGATAATATCCATACTGTACAGGCAAGAATAGTTAATACTACTATTGTATTAGTTACCTCTGTGCTGCTCTAACAGAATACCACCAATGCGATGGCCGAACAGACAGGAGTTCACTCTCTCACAATTTG
>NW_006930682.1:0-728 GCF_000298275.1 Orycteropus afer afer
GAGTGGATTTCTATACCAAAACTATGGGTCCCAACTCACTAAAATAAAACAGTAAGAAGGTAACCCTTGAATATATCCTTCCTATATATATTCAAATATATAAATATATATTTATCACAAAGGATGTTTCAAGATCTGTCCTGAAGTACAATGCTGTCAGTGATGGAATAATATCCATACACCTACAAGAAAGACCTATTAATATGACTATTATTCAAATTTCTATGCCAACTGTCAAAGCCAAAGATGAGGAAATTGAACATTTTTATCAACTTCTGCAGTCTGAAGTTTACCAAACATGCAATCAGGATGTGTTAATTATCACTGGTGACTGGAATGCAAAAGTTGGAAACAAAGAAGAATCACTAGTAGTTGTGATTATGAAATAATGCTGGAACTCACATGGTAAAATTTTGCAAGACCAATGACTTATTCATTGCAAACACCTTTTTTCAACACCACAAATGGCAGCTGTACACGTGGACTTCACCAGATGGAACACACAGAAATCACATTGGCTACATCTGTGGTAAGAGGCAATGGAAAAGCTCAGTATCTTCAGCCAAAACTAGGCCAGGAGCTGATTGTGGAACAGACCATCAACTACTCATATACAAGTTCAACTTGAAGTCAAGGACAATTAAAACAAGTCCACAAGAGCCAAAATATGATCTTGAATATATTCCTCCTGAATTTATAGACCATCTAAAGAATAGATTTGATGCATT
>NW_006930682.1:3287-4369 GCF_000298275.1 Orycteropus afer afer
ACAATTTAAGAAAACAATACAAGAACAAATTGACAAAATAAATGAAAAAAAATAGATATGATACAAAAACAGCAAATGGAAATCCAGAAGATTAATACTAAGCTTTCAGAAATAAATAACACATTGAATGGGAAAGTTGTAGAATCAAATCAATTGGAGACAGAATTAATGAAATTGAAGACAAATACCTCAAAATTACTTTGTTAATCAGAAAAAAGATCAAAACAAAATGTAGAAAGCCAAAGATTCACATTGGATAGCTTCAAGAGGAATAACCTATGTGTAACGGGAACTCCAGAACAGGAAAATAAATAAATAAATAAATAAAACCACAGAGAAAATTGTTGAAGATTTGTTGGAAGGGAAATTTCCTAATGTGAAGAAAGATGAGAATATATGCATTCAAGAAGTTCAACAAACCCCAAAGAGGCCAGACCCCAAAAGAATATCACCAACACATGCCATAATCAAGCTCACCAAAACTACAGACAAGGAAAGAGTCTAAAAAACAGTATAGGAAAAATTAAAAGTTATCTATAAATGGCAACCAATAGGACTAAACTTTGATTTATTGGCAGAAACCATGCAGGCAAGATGGCAATGGGAAGATATATATAAAACCCTGGAAGAAAAAAATATCTCCAAACAAGAAATATATACCCAGCAAAACTGTCCCTTATATATAAGTGTGCATTTGGGAAATTTCCAGATAAGCAGAAATTAAGGAAATTTGTTAAAAACCAGACCAACCTTAGAAGAGATGTTAAAGGGAATTCTTCTGGTGGAGAACAAACAACAGCAAACAAAATGATGATTAAAACACATAATGATAGCAACCCAGTTATAGAAGTATTCAAAGTAAAATAAACGTAAAAGATTATAGACAGGGAACCAGAGACATCAATTGGTAAATAAGGATAACTACAAACCAAACAGAGGGAATAAATAGTGTAGTTACAGAACTTCCAAATGATAAGAAATTCAAGACAATTGCAGGATAGGAAAGACTGTTTTAAACTTGGGAAGAAAACAATAAATCACAGAGTAACCTCAGAGGAAAAAAAAAAAAAAAACTTTCAAAA
>NW_006930683.1:0-4353 GCF_000298275.1 Orycteropus afer afer
GCCCGTGCTTACCTTGCTCCCGGAGACCCGGTCCCTCTCGGGAGGGTAACAAGGGAAAGTGTTCAGTGCAGATCAGTGAGTAATCACAAGCCCGCCCGTGCTTACCTTGCTCCTGGAGACATGCATATGAGGTGAATGGAAATACCATGGCTTGAGTCAGACGCACCTTAGTCCTCAAGGAGACATCTTTGCTCTTCAGCACTTGAAAGAAGTCCTTTGCAGCCTATTTGCCCAGTTGTCTGAGGAGCTCTGATAGCCCAGTGCCTAAGGCACTTGACTGCTAACCAGAAGGCTGGTGGTTCAAACCCACCAGCCACTCCTCAGAAGGCAGGTTGGGCAATCTACTTCCATAGTGATACTGTCTCGGAAACTCAAGGAGCTGTCACTATGAGTCAGGATTGACTCAAAAGCACATAACAACAACATACATCATCTGATGTCCTGACTGCTGCTTCCATTGGCGTCAGTTGTAGAACCAAGCAATGTGAAGTGTCTGACAACTTCAGTCTTTTCTCCATTTATCATGATGCTGCTTATAGGTCCAGTTGTGAGAATTTTGTTTGCTTTATATTGAGATGTAATCCATACTGCAGACTGGATTCTTCAATCTTCATCAGTAAGTGTTTCAAGTCATCCTCACTTTCAGCAAGCTAAGTTGTGTAGTCAGTGTATCACAAGTTGTTAATGATTTTTCCTCTAATCCTGATACCACGTTCTTTTTCATATAGTCCAGCTTCTTAGATTATCTATTCAGCATACAGATTGAACAAGTATGTTGAAAGTATACAACCCTGATGTACTCCCTTCTTGATTTTAAACCATGTAGTGTCCCCTTGTTCTGTTCAAAGAACACCCTCTTGGTCTATGTACATGTTCCTCATGAGTACAATCAAGTGTTCTGGAATTCCCATTCTTCTCAATGTTACTGATAATTTGTAATGATCCATAAATATATAGGACATAGGAATATAGACACCCAGTAGCAATGCACATAGCCAATGCCCAGATCTTCATTTCTAAATGTCATTCTCCAATAAAAGGAAGCAGGACTCTTTGGAGAAATAGCTGATAGGCATTAGTGAGCTAAAAAGCTCTGTTATTGGTTATTATGAACCAGACAATCATATAGTCTACTATGCTGGGAATGACAAATTGAAGAGGAATGGTGTCATATTCAAGATCTATCCTGAAGTACAATGCTGTAAATGATAGGATAATATCAATATACCTACAAGATAGACAAGTTAACACCGCTATTACTCAAATTTACAAACCAATCAATAAAGCCAAAGATGAGGAAATTGAAGATTGTTATCAACTTTGCAGTCTGAAATTACCAAACATGCAACCAAGATGTATTTATAATTACTGGTGATTGGAATGCAAAAGTTGGAAACAAGAAGGAAGCATTGGCAGTTGGAAAATATGGCCTTGGTGATAGAAATGATGCTGGAGATTGCATGATAGAATTTTGGAAGACCAATGATTTATTCACTGAGAATACCTCCCCCTCCCCTAGTGATGCTGGGGTTTATTAGGCAAGCAACAGTTACAATTCAGAATCAGAAACTACTCAGAGTATAATTCTTCAATCAGGACAGTCTCTTCTCAGCAGTGGCCACAGGCATGCATCTTTCAGTCTTATGACCCCTTGGCTTCTGTACTGTTTGGACAAGTGTTACAAAACTTTTTAGCTTTGCCAAGAAGTGCCCAGAGGCACCCCACTCCACTAGCAAGGCTCTTGCCCAAAGGCACTCAGCTCTCTCACTCCATGGGTCTGGCAGCCCAGTGTGCTGTCTCCTGCTGGGTCTCCTGCCAGTCTCCTGATTCTGCTGCCATCATTTCTCTGATGCTGCTTCTTGCCATCTCTCACTGTCACAGCAGTGTCATAGCTCTCTGTCTCCTGGATCAAGGAGGTTCAACACATGGATCTCAGGTCCAAAGGATACACTGCACCCATGGCTCTTCTTTCCTGATGGATGAGATACCCCCTTTCCACCTCTGGGATGATTCATGTTAAGCTTAGTGGATGGCAAAACTAACCAAACTCCAACTTAGGGTTCCATACACCCTATTGCAAATACCTTTTTACAATAACATGAACAGTGACTATACATGTGGACCTCATCAGATGGAATACACAGGAATCAGATTGACTATCTCTGTGGAAAGAGATGATGGGGAAGTTCAATGTCATCAGTCAAAAAAAGGCCAGGGGCGTACTGTGGAATAGATCATCAACTGCTCATATGAAAGTTGAGATTGAAATTGAAGAAAATTAAAATAAGTCCATGAGAACCAAAATACAGCCTTGAATATATCCTACCTGAATTTAGAGACCATCTCAAGAATAGGTTTGATGAATTCAACATCAATGACTGAGACCAGATGACTTGTGGGATGACTTTAAGAACATCGTACATGAAGAAGCAAAAGGTCATTAGAAGGATGTTGTTGTTGTTGTTGTTATGTGCTGTCCAGTCAGACCTGACTCATAGCGACCCCTCCTTGGGTTTTCGAGGCAGTATCACTACGGAAGTAGATTGCCCCATCTTCCTTCTGAAAAGTGGCTGGTGGGTTTGAACCGCCAGCCTTCTGGCTAACAATCAAGTGCCTTAGGCACTAGGCTACCAAATCTCCCCATTAGAAAGATAGGAAAGAAAAAAAAAAAAAGACCATAATGGATGTCAGGAGAGACTCTGAAACTTGCTCTTGAATGAAGAGTAGCTAAAGCAAATGGAAATATGATGAAGTAAAAGAGCTGAACAGAAGATGTCAAAGGACAGCTCAAGAAGACAAAGTAAAGTATTATAATGAAATGTGCAAAAACCTGGAGTTAGAAAATCAAGAGGGAAGAACATGCTCAGCATTTCTCAACCTAAAAGAACTGAAAAAAAATTCAAGCCTCAAGTTGCAATATTGCAATATTGAAGGATCCTATGGGCAAAATATTGAATGGTGCAGGAAACATCAAAAGAAGATGGAAGGAATACAGAGAGTCATTGTACCAAAAAGAACTGGTTGATGTTCAACCATTTCAGGAGGTAGCATATGATCAAGGACTGATGGCTTTGAAGGAAGAAGTCCAAGCTGCACTGAAGGCACCAGCCAACAAGGCTCCAGGCATTGACAGGACACCCACTGAGATGTTTCAACAAATAGATGCAACGCTGGAAGCACTCACAATCTATGCCAAGGAATTTGGAAGACACATAGGTATGTGGCTAACAGACGGGAGGAGATGCATATTTCTGCCTCAAAAAAAAAATGATCCAACAGAATGCAGAAAGTATCAAACAATATCATTAACATCACATGTAAGTAAAATGTTGCTGAAAATAATTCAAAACTGTTGCAGCAGTACATTGAGAGTGAAGTGCCAGAATTTCAAGTCAGATTTAGAAAAGGACATGAAATGAAGGACGTCATTGCTGAAGTCAGAATGGATCTTGGGTAAAAGCAGACAACATGAAAAAATGTTTATTTTGTGTTATTGACTATGCAAAGGCATTTGATTGTGTGTATCATAAAAAATTATGGATAACATTGTGAAGAATGGGAATACCAGAATACTTAATTGTGCTTAAGAAGCTGTACATAGAAAGAAAGGCAGTTGTTCAAAAGAACAAGGGGATACCATGTGGTTTAAAATCAGTGAAGCTGTGCATCAGGGGTGTATCCTTTGACTGCACTTATTTCACGCTGTACACTGAGCAAATAATCTGAGAAGTTGGACTGTATGAAAAAGATTAGAGCATCAGGATTGGAGGAAGATTCGTAACAACCTGCGAAATGCAGATGACACAACCTTGCATGCTGAAAGCTAAGAGGACTTAAAGCAGTTACAAATGAAGATGAAAGACTACAACCTTCAGTATGGATTACACTTCAACACAAAGAAACAAAAATCCTCACAACTGAGCCTATAAGTAACATCATGATAATGGGAGAAAAGGGTGAAGTTGTCAAGGATTTCATTTTACTTGGATCCACAATCAATTCCTGTGGTAGTTAAGGTTATGTGTCAATTTGGCTGGGTCTGGTTTTGACTGGCTGGGCAACTGGATGTAGTGATTCCCTATGATGAGACCAGTAAACAACTTCATGGTGGAATCTACTGTGAACAACTGAGTAGCCGCCTTAGGGATGTGGTCTGCTTCCAGTACATATCCAGGAGGCGGGGCAAGATGGCGGACTAGGCAGAAGGATTGCACAGACCCTCTTCAACAAAGAAAAGGGAAACCAATTAACACAAACACAGAAGATAATCTTGGACCCCTGAGCCTTGAAGGAAAGGATGCAGAATTGGACTAAACCCCAACTAGCAGAAGAATTTGCATGAAAATACCAAAA
>NW_006930684.1:0-708 GCF_000298275.1 Orycteropus afer afer
ATTTCCAGGTAAGCAGAAATTAAAGGAATTTGTTAAAACCAGACCAACCTTATAAGAGATGCTAAAGGGAATCCTTTGAACAGAGAACCAAAAACAGCAAATAATAACCAATCATTAATACACAAGGTGACATAACCCAGAATCCAAGCTATGGACATATCCAAAGTAAAATGAGCTTACAAGATTGTAAACAGGGAACCAGAGACATCAATTGGCAAGTGAGGGCAACTACGAACAAAAAGAGGGAAATGGCTGTGTAGTTACAGAACTAAATGGTGAGGAAGTTAAGAGAGTTGCAAGATAGAATGGACTGTTACATTATGCTGAGTGAAATAATTCAATCACAGAAGGACAACTATTGTATTAGTCCGTTACTGTAAAAGTTAAGGAAAGGTTTATCTATAGAAGGAAATTTTCTTTGTTGGTTACCAGGGGTAGGAGGGGAGGGGAGGGAATGCTGTTAGGTAGATAGAGATAAGTATTGATTTGGGTAAAGAGAAGGATAGTGTACCAAATGTGAGTGACCAATATGACACCATTGAGGATGAGAAAGACATAAAGATTACATGGGCAGTACAGACAACAAATATGAACCCTTTTGCACATACAGTAGTGTGTTGTCAGTGAAGGCAAACATGGGTATATGGATGGATAGATGGGTGGACAGGCTAAACGATTAGGTATGTCTATGAAATGGGGAGTGTATCC
>NW_006930684.1:3179-3805 GCF_000298275.1 Orycteropus afer afer
AGAAAAGATTGAAGTTGTCAAAGACTTCACATTGCTTGATTCTACAATTGACACCAAGGGAAGTCAGGACATCAGATGACAGCACTGAACAAATTGGGTGCAAAGGATCTTTTTCAGGTGCTGAGGAGCAAAGATGACTCCTTGAGGACTAAGGTGTGCCTAACACAAGTCATAGTATTTTCAGTCACTTCATATGCATGTGAGAACTAGATAATGAATAAGGAAGACCTAAGAAGGTTGATTCTTTTGAGTTGTGGTGTTGGCGAAGAATGTTGAAAGTAACCATAGAGTGCGAAAAGAACTAACAGATCTGTCCTAGAGGAAGTGCAGCCAAAATGCTCCTTGGGGGCAAGAATGGCCAGACCTCATTCACCTACTTTGGTCATGTTATCAGAGAAAAATGTCATGTTTGGTAAAGTGGAAGGTTGGCAAAAGAGGGAAAGGCCTTCAACAAGATGGACTGACACAGTGGCAGCAGCAACAGGCTCAAGTATAGCAGGGATCGTGGAGCTGGCACAGGACTGGGCAGTGTTTCGATCTGCTGTGCGTAGGGTCACTATGAGTCGGAGATAACTCAACGGCACCTAACAACAACAACAAACAAACCATTGCACGCAGATATAACA
>NW_006930685.1:0-583 GCF_000298275.1 Orycteropus afer afer
TTGGCTTTCCTTTTCTTTCCTCTCTGCTTTTCCTGCCACTTTGGGGTTGAAGCCTGGTTATCTCCCCTTACCTGGATCCCTCTACCACTTTCTCATCCTCTCCTGGATGCTCTGGCTTTCCTTTCCTTTCCCCTCCCACCTTTCCTGCCACTTAGAGGTTGGAGCCTGGGTCCCTTCCTTTACCTGGATCCCTCTGCTCCTTCCTCACTCTCTCCTGAAGGCCTTGGCTTTCCTTTTCTTTCCCTTCTGCTTTTCCTGCCTCTTGGGGATTGGGGCCTGGGTCCCTCCCCTTACCTGGATCCCTCCCCTTATCTGGATCCCTCTGTCACTTGCTCACTCTCTCCTAGATGATCTGGTGTTTCTTTCTACTATCTCCCATAACAGAGAGATAGCAGCTTAGACTTTAAATAGCTTGTTCCATAATGGCACTGGAAGTGGCAAAACCCAAATTATAAAACCGATGGTCTGATTTCAGAAACCAATTACTCTTCAATATGATAGTATTATAATACCTCAAGGTAGTAGAGTAACATAAACCAGCAGAAGTCTAAGAGGGCACAAAGGAAAGATAGCAACAGCACTG
>NW_006930685.1:3278-4706 GCF_000298275.1 Orycteropus afer afer
CTGGCAGTTGAAACCCACCACCCACTCCTCGGAAGGAAGGTTGGGCAATCTACTGCCATAGTGATACTGCCTCAAAAACCCAAGGAGGGGTTGTTATGAGTCAAGTCCAACTTGACAGCAAATAACAACAACAACTTGAGTGTTGGTGGTCTGATCTGCTGTTGGCCTATGGGCTTGTTCTGACTGATGATATTGAGTTTCTCTATTATCTCTTTCCATGGATGTAGACAATTTGATTCCTGTGTATTCCATCCAGACAGGTTCATGTGTACAATCACAACTTATGTTGCTGAAAAAGTTATTTCCAATGAATAAGTCATTGGTCTTGCAAAATTCTAACATATGATCTCTAGTGTCACTTCTATCACCAAGGCCATATTTTCCAACTGCTTGTCCTTCTTCTTTGTTTCCAACTTTTGCATTAAAATTACTAGTAATAGGGGACTTCCAGTAAGATGGAGGAATAGGCAGACAAGCAAAAACTGATTGACAGAGATACAGAAGGTAATATAGAAGATACTACAGAACATAAGCCTGGAGCTCTGAGCTTTGAAAGGAACTATACAGAAGTGGACTAGGCACCAACTAGTGGAAAAACCTGAAGGAAAACACTGAGTACAGAGACAGTCAGAACTGTGGATTGTCAGCTACTCTGACAGGACCAACAGCCTGAATATTTCCAAGTGGTGTTGGGACCTGAAAATTGACCTAAAGATCAGCCTTGGTCACCAAGGGCTGCAGGAATGACTGCACTGGTGGCCTATGACGAGGAAGGGAATCAGCAAGGTGGGAGACAACCTGAGCTATTGACTTTCTGCTGTCCAGAGGGTGCAGTCATTTTGAATGTTTACACACAGCAGCCATTTTGGATATTTAAAGTGACCGAGGGCACAGTCATTTTGAATGTTTACAAGCAGTGGACATTTTGGATATTTAAAGTGACCGAGGGCACAGCCATTTTGAATCTTTACAAGTGGCAACAATTTTGGATTTTAAAGTGATAGCATTCAGACTCCAGGGATCTGTGAATAGGCTCTGTTTGCCAAGGGTGGCAGGGATGTACAAGAGGCTGACAACAGGAAATGAGACAGGTGGCGAGTGTATAAGTGCTGCCCACTAGCAAATAGAGGAGCACAGCACAGTACACTGTTTGTGTAGATAACATACAAACAAAATGAGGAAAACAAAAATTGTGGGCAAGTCACTCCAACATACATACCAATTAAATATAAACACCAAAATGTCACAATGCCTCAGAGACAACAGAGCATCACAGTCCACACAAAGAAGCAAGATAAAGCAGGAGAAACAAGGGACCAAGATACAGACCCAAAACACATCCCTGAGGAAGATGCAGCACTGGAACTCCCTGATAAGGAATTCAAAAGAATTACATTTAGGTATCTTCAATGAATTGAGAGACAGATC
>NW_006930686.1:0-4351 GCF_000298275.1 Orycteropus afer afer
GCTGTTCTTATTGATTCTTTTTTTAATCACCACTGTTTCAGTCTAAATTCCCAAACTCACTATTCCAGTTGTGGGTTATAAATAGTCTCAGAGACTACAATGTCAAGAGAAAAAGGAAGAGGATAATGGTTACTTTTCACAAGTACCAAGATGTCTATGTCAGGAAAGACAAGCAGAGAAAGGAGCCAACCACCTTCTCACAAAATGAGCGCAAGAATGGAGCTATAATGAAACTTCTCTGGATGATGTGTCCATTGGGCTGCCAGTTAGCATGACCAGGTTGTAGCTATGAATATAAATAATAAGGACTTTCTTCTGAAATTGATGCTTCAACTCTGGTTCCACCTCAGCTCTGAATAGAGCCTCAGGAACAACCCCTGCCGCCCACTCCCAACTCTGGTACTTTGTGTCCCAGGAAGCATTCATTTTCACATCCACCAAAATCAGTGGAGTCCCTACTAAGCAATGGGTCCTCTGCTAGGCACTGGGCACAGAGCAGTCAGGGCAGACAGGGGCCCTGCCTTCATGGTGCTCCTGTTCTATGTTAAACAGACAATCACCCTAGTAATCAGTTGTTCAAAAACATGTTCTGTGAAGAAGTATAGACTGCCTGGGTGCCATTAGAACAGAGGTACCTGAACTAGTCAGGGAGATTAGGGGACGTTTCCCTGAGGAGGTGACAATTAAGCAAGACCTGGAAGATGATTTGTTGTTGTTGTTGTTGTTATGTGCCGTCGAGTCGGCCCGGAAGATGACAGGAATCAGAAAAGAAGTTAGGAACAACATTTAAGACAAAAAGAATGGCATGTGCAAAGGGCCCAAAGTAGAAGAAAGCATGGGACATGCACAATAAAAATTTAAAAGACTAGTGTGAGACTAGGAGCTCTGGTAACGTACTACCTAAGGCACTTGATTGCTAACCAGAAGGCTGGCGGTTCAAACCCACCAGTCACTCCTCGGAAGGAAAGTTGGGCAATCTACTTCCATAGCGATGTTGTTGTTGTTATGTGCCGTAGAGTCAAACCCAACCCATACCGACCCCTCCTTGGATTTCCGAGGCAGTATCACTACGGAAGTAGATTGCCCCGTCTTCCTTCCAAGGAGTGGCTGGTGGGTTTGAACCACCAGCCTTCTGGTTAGCAGTCAAGTGTCTTAGCCATTATGCTACCTCGGAAATCCAAGGAGGGGTCGCTATGAGTCGGGGTCGACTGGACAGCACATAACAACAACAACAACGGAGTATGTGGTGAAGGGGAGTATGGAATGGGGATTGGGACACTAACAGGGAGGCATGAGGAGAGACACAAGAAGTAGACAAGGCCTCGTAGTCCATGCTGAGGACTTTGGACTTCGTTGTAAAAACAATGGAAACCATGCAAGCATTAAGCAGTGTAATGGCATGACCAAACTTGCTCTTTCTAAAATTCACTCTGGCTTCCATGTACAGAATAAATTAGAGCAGAGCAAAAAATAGAGGAAGGGAGGTCAGTTGGGAGGCAAGAGAAGATGGTAGCCTGACCTTGGATAATTATTACTTCTGCCATGGAATACATGGCATAAATAGTTCAAACGTTCAGCTATCTGAACAGGTAACCTTTGGTGGGAGGGATATGGGCATTAAGGCTTCTAACTAGCTAATTAGGAAATTGGATCAGGCCAAAACAGGATTTTGTTGCCTTTATCCAGGAGTTCTGTAACAGCCTCCTTAAGGTTCTTTAAGAATAAATTAGCCAGTCTATATTTATCTCTGTCTAAATTAACCCCTCTTGCACCTGGAGAGACAAGCTTCCTAAATCCTTAAGCTAAAAAAATGCACTGAAACACATTTTCTATGATCTAGGCTTCCTGCAGACACATAACATTAAAAGCCTATGCAAAAGGAAGATGTATCAAGATCCTTATAGATTGGATCTACTCAGGTTCTAGGAAAAGAATCTTCAGCACTGAGAACTCTGCCAGGACTGGGAAAATGTAGCCATTACCTTGATGCAGCGTAGTGTTCACTAAGCTATTTGTATGATTTTAGATCATGCTTTCTCTATAGATGTCCCTCCAGCTCCCATTCAAAAATTTATTCTTTAAAAAAAAAAAAAAATCCTAGTCTGATCAGTTAGAGAAACTGTCTAACAGGTGATTTAGGTATACAGATTCACAACTTGAGTACAATAAACCCTAGTGGGAGCCCTATTAGGCCCAATGGTGAATGTAATCATGGAGAAGACATTGCTCAAGGTCAGCTTTGGCAAGACCTGGAGGTTTCAATCTCCAGCACCTTCTAGTTGATCTGTCCCCTCTCGTTTCCCAATACACCTAATTTTAGGGCACATCCACTTCTCCCTAGCTTGAATTGAGAATTTTCCTTCTGCTGTTCATTTGATCAAATGCTAGAAACTTCAGGAGGTCTTTTTCCCACTAAAACTAGTTCAATGCATTCTAAATCAAAGACCCTAAAATTTATTATTATTTTTTTTTGAATTAACTTCTCAAGTATAAACAAAATTCAAAATGTAGTCAGTTCCATTTTTAAAAAGAATAATCCAAGTTACAGAAGAATAGATATAGTATGATCTTATTTATGGTAAGCACAGAGAAAGAGAGAGGGTAGCTCTGGAATGATAAGCACCAAGTTGTGTGGAGTAGGGTAGGAGTTAGAGTAAAGAGAGACTTTCAAATTTTGCTTTAGTATTAGGCTGAGTTATATAAATTGCCCTTTTTCTAATTCAAAAACAGAGATCATCCATTTTATTTCATTTTACTCTTTTCCAACAGGAATATTTGTGTAATTATATATATATACACACACATATTACTGAAGAAAATTAACCAATCATGTAATGACAATAAAAGAACAAGTATGTCCTTTGAAGCTAGGCACACCTGCTTGCCTCTCAAATTTTAACCTTGATTTCCCCTTAGTAAAGGGCAGACCGAAGTCTTTCAGTCTTTTAGGCCAGTGTCATGCATGAGCTGACGGCAGATTTCTGACAGATCCTCCTAAGACTTGGCCACTGGAATATTTGCCATAGTGATATGAGATCATGGAAAGGAACTTGGAGTCAGGCTGTTACTTTAGGCAAGAATGAGTTCCAGTCTTCTTGTATGTTGAAACGGAGATACAAATATTAACTTCATATGGTGATTGTGAAGCTTAAATGAGATGTGTACGTGGAGAGGGGAGCAGCATAGTACCTGGCACATAATAGATGTTAAATAAGTTACTTTCCTTCATTTACAGTAAAATATCCTACTATACGTGTCAGCAGCAGTGACTTTGAATTCCAGGACAGAAATCAGCTAGGCATCAAGCCCCATGAGCCCACATGCTCTCCACCTACTGTTGTTAGAAGTCTGCCTTTGAGCTCCAGTGCAAAAAATGAGTGTGGGTGCAAATAGTCTCCTGACAGATCACAATCTATTTAGACATAGAACAAGGCCACGTGCTGGGCCCCTTTCCCTTTAAGTGATATTATAATGGTCTGATACCACTTAGATTAGATGGATATGCAGTCTTCTTCTAAACTCACAGAAAGATAAGCATCACCCTTTATGTTGATGATAAGGTTTTATTCTGAAGAACCAGAAGGGACCTCAAGAAACTATAGGTCCTGGTATCTGGTCCTGCCAGAAATGCAATCCTAACATCAGGTCATTCTCTGCCTACTCAGCCCTAGGCCTCCACAGACCCCAGTACCTCAAGGGCCCCAGCTTGAACCTGGCAAATCAGGGCCAGTACAGAGTAGGTACTACCAAAGACTTCATAGACCCCTGAGCATCTTTCAAAGAACAGAGCTACCCCAAACCTATTCAATAAACTCTTCAGAGGTGGAGCCCAGGAATCTATAATTCACTGACACCATTTGGGTCTGACGGACAGAGGCTTGGGTCACTGTAGACTACATGAGAGTCCGTATAGGGAGTTTCCTAAAGACAATCGCTCTGTTTATCTCATGTTGGACAGGAGTAAGGTGAGAGTCATAGTGAATATACTTAAATTTAGACACAAACATTTTGAAGTTTGGAAATTATTGTCACGAGTAAAAGACTTTAAGATAAATAAACACTTTGGATTTCTTGGTAGAAGCCAACCACAAGAACACTTAGTTTCCCTTGAACAAGGTAAAGTCATTGAGAAAATTAGTAGAGAGCCTCCCTTTTAATTACTTAGAAGTAAAGTGACTGATGAGAATTAGCTCCTACTCATAATGTGAGGATCTTGGAAATGGTCCACAGGGTGTCTGACAATAGAGAAAGAGAGGGAACTATTTATGCCATGTATTCCATGGCAGAAGTAATAATTATCCAAGGTCAGGCTACCATCTTCTCTTGCCTCCCAACTGACCTCCCTTCCTCT
>NW_006930687.1:0-1097 GCF_000298275.1 Orycteropus afer afer
TTGATGCTTTTGAGTTGTGGTGCTGGTGAAGAATGCTGAAAGTACCATGGACTGCTAAAAGAACTAACAGATCTGTCCTGGAGGAAGTGCATCCAAAATGCTCCTTAGGAGAGAGAATGGCCAGACGTTGTCTCACCTGTTTTGGTCATTTTGTCAGAAGCGACCATTCCCTGGAGAAGGAAGTCATGCTTGGTAGGGTGGAGGGTCGACGAAAGAGGGGGAGGCCTTCAACGAGATGGATTGACACGCTGTCTCTGATGATGGGCTCAAGTATAGCAGGGGTTATGGAGCCGGCGCAGGATTGGGCAGCGTTTTGTTCTGCTGTGCATGGGGTCGCTATGAATTGGAAATGACAGCACCTAACAACAACCATAACAAACCTACTGCCAGGAGCTCTGGTGGCATAGTGCCCAAGGCATTTGACTGCTAACCAGAAGGCTGAGATTTCAAACCCACTAGCCACTCCTTAGGAGCTCTGGTAACATAGTGGCTAAGGCACTTGACTGCTAACCAGAAGGCTGGCGGTTCATACCCACCAGCCACTCCTTGGAAGGAAGATGGGGCAATCTACTTCTGTAGTGATACTGCCTCGGAAACCCAAGGAGGGTTGCTATGAGTCAGGTCCGACTCAATGGCACATAACAACAGCAGCCACTCCTTGGAAGGAAGGTTGGGCAATCTACTTCCGTAGTGATACTGCCTCAGCAAACCAAAGAGGAGTCACTATGAGTTGGGTCTGACTCAACAGCAGTAAGTTTGGTTTTTTGGTTTAACCCCACTGCCATTGAGTCAGTTCCAACTCATAGTGACCCTGTAGGACAGAGTAGAACTGCCCTGTAGGGTTTCCAAGGCTATAAATCCTTTATGGAAGCAGATTGCCTAACCTGTCTCCCATGAAATGGCTGGTGGGTTCAAACTACCAACCGTTTGGTTAGCAGCCGAATGCTTTAACCACTGTACCACCATAGATTCCAAATAATTTAGCAAGTAAATGTCAAAACTGGAGTTTGGGTTTAGGTTATCAGGCTTCAGATCTCATGCTTTTGGTCATTACATTCTGCCTCTCTGATATGGTAATACTTTTTTTTTTTTTAATT
>NW_006930687.1:2237-3422 GCF_000298275.1 Orycteropus afer afer
AATGCCCAACCTTCCTTCCAAGGAGTGGCTGGTGGGTTTGAACTGCCAGCCTTCTGGTTAGCAGTCAAGTGCCTTAGCCACTATGCTACCAGAGCTATGAAAATTTGTTGATAACTATTATATACCATGTAGTAAGCTAGGGACTCCTCATAGAAACCTTTAATGATAAATATTATTATCTTAATTTATAGGTGAGGCAACTGAGTTTCAAAGAGATTTATTGGTTTGCCAAAGTTGTATAAGTAATTGTGTTGGACCTAGGGTTAAACTCTGATTCCAAAGCTCTTTTCACATGTAATGAGATACCTCAAAATAAATGTGCGTCAGAGCATATCGGTATTCTATTGCCTTGAAACCTTTGGTTAATTTACCAAAATATTTGAATCAAGAAGTTCTAACTCAGTTCTATTATATACTTGAGAGACTTAAAAACTACAGTAAAGTGATGTGAATATGAACATCTAATTAGAGGATGCAGATGGTACATTGACCTTCTTAGTCTAGTCTCATTACTATTTTGATGGCCTCCGTCTTCATTTTGGATATGGCCATGGGGGGGAAACTTATCCCCATTTCTCATTTTTTGGAATGCCCTGGATAATTCCTGCAAGTATGGACTTTTTATTAACTTTGATGCCTCAAACAAGCAAATCAAATGAAACTCTTCAAGTGAAATGTTATGATAAAATGTTGGCTAAGTATCTTTAGAATTTTTAATTTTTATAAGTTCATCAATGAATTTTTTTCCCACACACATTTGATGTGTTTTTTCACTTAAAATATCCAACTGCTCCATTCTTGAATTTCATATTTATGCTGATTTGAATAATTTTTTAGAAAATATGCATCTCCTGATTAATTATAATGAATCAATAGTGAAAACTGGTTTACTGTGCTGAATTTCACTGTTTTTCTCCAGCCATTCATGCCTCTTTCAAATCTACCATTTTTTTCTTTTTTTCTTTTTTACCATTGTCTGCCAACCCTATATATAGTCTTTTTTTAAATTATTTATTATTTATTTTTTTTAATTATTGTGATTTGGGTGAAGATTTACAGAACAAATTCACTATCCATATAGCAGTTTACATATACTTTGTCTCATGACATTGACCACAGTTTACCACAATGCAACAGCTCCCCTCCCACTTCCTCCCCATAGTTACCTCTTCCCAGTGTCCATCC
>NW_006930687.1:3572-4086 GCF_000298275.1 Orycteropus afer afer
ATTTTGAGTTTTGTTCCACATTGTTTTCCCTCTCTATCAAGGATCTGCTACACAGATCCCCTTCCAAATGGATGACAGTGGTAGCCGGGCACCATCTAGTTCTTCTAGTCTCGTAGTCGTATAGGCTGCAGATCAGATGGTGTACCAGTCGCTAGGACTAATTGTCTCCATGAATTTTGGTTTTCTTCATTCTTCTTTGCTCTGGACATAGAGAGACCCATTGGTGCATCTAGATGGCAGCTTGCTAGCTTTTAAGTCGCTACTTGCCAAAGTAGGAGGTGGAACAATGTTTTATATAGTAGGTTATGCCAATTGAGCTTGATGTTCCCTGCGACTGTGGTCCCAAGCCCGCAGGTTCAACTACTCGGTCCCTCTGGGTAAGCTGGCTGTGACCAAGCAGTGACAACAACCTTCCCCTTGTCATCTCTACTATACACCTGGGAATTCTGATCATTCACATAAACTTATAAGACCATTGTCTGCCAACCCTATATATGTTCTTGGATACACTCCC
>NW_006930688.1:0-1305 GCF_000298275.1 Orycteropus afer afer
GCCTAAGGCATTTGACTGCTAACCAGGAGGCTGGTGGTGCAAACCCACCAGCCACTCCTCAGAAGGAAGATTGGGCAATCTACTTCCGTAGAGATAACACCTCGGAAACCCAAGGAGGGGTCTCTATATAGCACATACAAATATGTATGTAGAAATAACATCTGCCAAACAAATATATAGTCACCTATATATTTCCCTTTCATCTACCCATATCTGATTATCTTGCCTGTCTACCTATGTATCCATCTGTATGTTAATGGCTGTTAATACTGATAATGCAGTATTGTGTATCTAAAATTAATTTACTTTTGTTGTTTCTACTTCTTGTGCACCTCTGCATGTCTTCAGTTTCCTCACTGTTATCGTGCCGGTCACTTGCTTTTGGTATATTGCCTTTCCCTTCACCCAAATCACTACTTGTCTCTTACCTAGTTAATGTTTTCTCTTCATTCCTGTCTTGTAACCAACAAAGTTTTCTTCTGTATGTAAGCTCTTCCTTGATTTTTTATGATACTAGACTCATACGATATTTGTCCTTCTGTGATTGACTAACTTCACTCAGCATAATGTCCTCCATGTTCATCCATGTTATAAGGCAAATTCTTCATTATTCTTTAATGTTGCATATATTCTATTGTGTGTATGTACTGTACTTTGGTTGTTCCTCTATTGATGGGTACTTAAGGTTGTCTCCATCTCTTTGGTATTATGAATAGTGCTGCAGTGAACATGAGTGTGCATGTATCTGTTTCTGTCTTAGCTCTCCGTTCTTTAGGATGTATACCTAGTAGTGGAATTGCTGGATCAAGTGGGTATTTCCATTTCCACTTTTTTTAAAAAAAATGCATTTTATTGAAATATAAATATTTCACACTTATATAAGTGACATGGGTCAATGCATTTTTTTTTTTTTTTTTTTTGCAGTGTTCCCTTCCCTCTCCTCTAACCCCTGGCAACCAACAAAGTAAGTTTCCCTCCATATATAAACCTTTCCGTGATACTCCATAACAACGAACTAATACTATATTTGTCTTTCTGTGATTGACTTATTTCACTTGGCATAATGTCCTCCAAGTTCATCCATATTATGCGGTGTTTTGCAAACTCTACATTATTCTTTATTGCTGCATAGCATTCCATTGGAGTTCTGGTAGCATAGTGCCTAAGGCACTTGACTGCTAACCAGAAGGCTGGAGGTTCAAACCCACCAGCCTCTCCTCGGAAGGAAGGTTGGGCAATCCTACTTCCGTAGTGATACTGCCTCGGAAACCCAAGCGGGGGTCGCTATTGAGTCGGGGCCGACTC
>NW_006930688.1:1770-4364 GCF_000298275.1 Orycteropus afer afer
AGTTGTCCTCATTTGTCAATTGATGTCTCTGGTTCCCTGTTTACAATCTTGTAGGCTTATTTACTTTGGATACTTCCATAGCTGGGTTGGTTTCTGGGTTGTATCATCATGTGTGTTAATTGTCAGTTGTTGTTGTTGGCTATTGTTGCTTCTCTATCCAAAGGGCTCCCTTTAGCATCTCTTGTAAAGTTGGTCTGGTTTTAACAAATTCCCTTAATTTCTGGTTATCTGGAAATGTCCTAATTTCACCATTATATTTGAGGGACAGTTTTGCTGGGTACCTAATTCTTGGTTGGAAATCTTTCACCTTCAGTGTTTTATGTATACCATCCCACTGTCTTCTCGCCTGCATGGTTTCTTTTGAGAAATCCGAGCTTAGTCTTATTGGTTGCCCCTTGTAGGTAACTTTTTGTTTTTCCCGTGCTGCTCTCATGATTCTTTCTTTGTCTTTGGCTTTGGTGAGTTTGATTATATGTCTTGGTGTTTTTCTTTTGGAGTCTATCTTGTTTGGGGTTCGTTGGACATTCAAAATGGCTGTGCCCTCGGTCACTTTAAATATCCAAAATGGCTGCCACGTGTAAACAATCAAAATGCCTGTGCCCTCTGGACAGTGGCAAGTCCATAGCTCAGGTTGTCTCCCTCCTTGCTGTTTCCCTTCCTAGTCATAGGCCACGAGAGCAGTTGTCCCTGCAGCCCTTGGTGACTGAGACTGATCTTTAGGTCAATTCTTAGGTCCTAACACCACTTAGAAATATTCAGGCTATTGGTCTCGTCAGAATACTTGACAGTCCACAGCTCTGGCCTTCTCTGTACTCACTGTTTTTGTTCAGGTTTTTCCACTAGTTAGTGCCTAATCCACTTCTGTATAGTTCCTTTGAAAGCTCAGTGTTCTAGCATTATCTTCTGTATCTGTCAATTGGTCTTTCTTTTCTTTGTTGAAGAGGCACTGTGTCACTTGTCTGCTTATTCCTCCATCTTGCCAGAAGTCATCTTGTTGATTCTTTATATTTTTGTTTCATTTATTTCTTCTTGAAACTTTATTATTATTTCTTTTCTTCCAGTGACTAGAGTTTTTTGGTTGCTCTTTTTCAAATTGTTGGGGATGTTGGGTTAAGTTGTTGATTTTGGCTCTTTTTTTTCTTTTTTGATGTATGCATTCATTGCTATACATTGCCCTCTGATGACTGCTTTTGCTGTGTCCCAAAGATTTTGATATGTTGTGTTTTCATTGTTGATTCAAGGAAATTTTTATCTCATTTTATATTTCTTCTGTTACCTGGTGGTTTTTAAGGATGGTTTTATTCAATTCCCAGGTGTTTGCTTTTGTTTTCCTTGACCTTCCTATTGTGGATTTCTTATTTTATAGCACTGTGATGTGAGAAGATGCTTTGCAGTATTTTGTGTTTTAAAATTTCTTGAGGCCTAACAAGTGGTCTCTTCTGGAGAATGTCCCATGGGGGCTAGAAAAGAATGTATATTATACTGTTTTGGGTGAAGTGTTTTGTACATGTCTATAAGGTCAAGTTGTTTGATTGTATTGTTTAGTTCTTCTGTGTCTTTGCTGAGTTTCTAGTTTTATCTATCATTGAAAGTGTTGTATTAAAGTCTCTTATTACTGTGGAGTTGTCTGTTTCTTTTTTCAATTCTGTTAATGTTTGATTTACGTATTTTGCGCCTCTTTCGTTGGGTGCATTTATTATGGTTATGTCTTCAATGTTTGATTGATCCTTTAATCATTATAAAATATCCTTCCTTGTCTTATGTTGATTTTGCCTTAAAATCTGTTTTATCAGAAATTATTATTGCCACTTCTCTTTTTTGATTGCCATTTGTTTGATGTTTTTTTTTTTTCCAACTTTTGATTTTTAGTCTGTTTTTGTTTCTAAGGTATGTGTGTTGTAGACAGCATATTGATGGCTCTTAACCATTTTGCAATCCTCTCTCTCTTGATTGTTGCATGTAATCTATTTACATTCAGTATAATTATAGACAAGTATTAATTCATTGCTGTCATTTTGTTAGGTTTTTTTTTTGTGTGTGTGGTATTGCTGATTTCTTTGTTACATGTAATTTTCTGTGCTGAGCTCATTTTGTTTATTACCTTTCAAATCATTTCCTTCATAGCTTTTTTTAAGTATTTGCTAATTATCTGTGCCTTTCCTCTTTTTTATTTTGGTGGAAAGATTTATTAATTTTTAAATGATTATCCTGTGATTTATTATTTTCTTCCCAAGGGTCAGACTGTTCCATCTCAAAATCATCTTGACTTCCTCTCCACTTGGAAGTTCTGTACCTACACTATCTGTTTCCTCCTTTTGCTTTGTAGTTATCCTTGTTTACCAATTGATATCTCTGGCTGCCTGCTAATAACCTTGTAGTTTTATTTTACTTTGAATATTTCTATACCTGGGTTAGTTTCTGGATTATGTTGTTGTGTGTGTTAATCATTGGTTATAGTCTGCTGTTGCTTGTTCTCTGTGCAAAAGACTCCCTTTAGCATCTCTTGTATGGTTGGTATGGCTTTTACAAATTCCCTTAATTTCTGTTTATCTGGAAATGTCCTAATTTCACTGTCATATTTGAGGAACAATTTT
>NW_006930689.1:0-618 GCF_000298275.1 Orycteropus afer afer
TTTCTGCTTATCTGGAAATCTCCTAATTTCACCATCATATTTGAGGGACAATTTTGCTGGGTACATAATTCTTGGTAGGAAATTTTTCTCATTCAGTGTTTTATATATACCATCCCACTGTCTTCTTGCAGGGTTTTTATTGAGTTATCCAAGCTTAGTCTTATTGGTTGCCCCTTGTAGGTAAATTGTTGTTTTTCCCATGCTGCCCTCATGAGTCTTTCTTTGTCATTGGCTTTGGTGAGTTTGATGATGTGTCTTGATGATTTTCTTTTGGGGTCTATCCTTTTTGGGGTTCATTGGACTTCCTGGATGGATATATTCTCATCTTTCATCATATCAGGGAAGTTCTTCTCCAACAAATCTTGGACAATTTTCTCAGTGGTTTTATTTGTCTCTTCTTGTTCTAGAATTCCAATGACATGTAGGTTATTCCTTTTGAAGGTATCCCACGTGAACCTTAGGCTTTCTTTGTTGGTTACCAGGGGTGGGAGGGGAGGGGAGGGAATGCTGTTAGATAGAGATAAGTATTGATTTGGTGAAGAGAAGGGAAGTGTACCAAATGTGAGTGACCAGTATGGCAGCATTAAAGATGAGAAAGACATAGAGAGGTACATGGGA
>NW_006930689.1:1977-3073 GCF_000298275.1 Orycteropus afer afer
GGGGGCAAGAGTGTATGGAGGGATGGACACTGGGAAGAGGTAACTATGGGGAGGAAGTGGGAGGGGAGCTCTTGCATTGTGGTAAACTGTAGTCAATGTCATGAGACAAAGTATATGTAAACTGCTGTATGGAAAATGAATTTGCTCTGTAAATCTTCACCCAAGTCACAATTAAAAGAAAAAAAAAGATTAATACCTAACTCTAAGACCAACTGACTTACAAAAAATTTGTTGTTGTTGTTGTTGTTTTGCCGTCGAGTCAGCCCTGACTCATAGCAACCCCTCCTTGGGTTTCCGAGGCAATATCAAATTTAGCAAACACATATTTTTTTTCACTGTTGTTTTCTTTTTTTCTTTGCCTGGACTACTTAATATTTTATATTCTCAAACAAAATACAGATGTCTCCTTTCATGCCAACATCAAGTATTTCAATGTTGATAAAATGAGTAGCAATTAAATACCATTCACACTATCTATTAGCAATTATTATAAATCATTGGTTTGCAATAATCTGCATTAATAATAACCTTGCTGTATCCATATTTTTCATAGCTTTTTCCTTAAATTATGTTTAAATAATTACCACTTGTAGTAACAACATATTTTATCATAATCCTTACACTTACTCTCTAAACAAGTGTGGAAAAATTAACTATTGCACTTCTTGGAGCAACTATAGCATAAATATATATGAAACAACAGTGCCTAACACCTTCTCCTTATAATTTAGCAAATATGTCTTACTATACTTTCAGAAAATTAGAAGTATCAGGATAATAGTGCCAAATTGAGTACCACCCACCCACTGCCATCGAGTTGATTCTGACTCATTTTGACAATTTTTTTAAGACAGATTAGAGCTTCCCGTAGAGTTTCCAAAAGTGTAAATATTTACAGAAACACACTGCCTCATCTTTCTCCCACTGAGCTGCTGGTGAGTTTGAACCACTGACCCTTTTGGTTAGCAGCAAAATGTTTTAACCACTAGGCCACCAGAGCTCCTAAATTGAGTACTAGTCATCAGGAATATTAGATTTGCAAAGGGGAAAATGCTAGCCAAACAATCTCAACAATATCATACTCTCTTAAAAGGGT
>NW_006930689.1:3716-4212 GCF_000298275.1 Orycteropus afer afer
AGTGGTTGACAGTGGTAGCCAGGCACCACCTAGTTCTTCTGACCTTATAGTCATATAGGCTGTGGTTTGCATGGTGTACCAGTTGCTAGGACTAAATATTTCCATGATCTTTGGTTTTCTTCATTCTTCTTTCCTCTGGACGAGGAGAGACCCACGTTGCATCCAGATGGCTGCTTGCAAGCTTTTAAGATTGCAGCCACTACTCACCAGATTCAGTCAAAAATCTACTGGAACTAATTGAGAGATTTAGCATTGTGGCAGGATACAAGATCAACATCCAAAAATCAATTGGATTTCTCTACACCAGCAAGAGATTATGAAAAAGAAATAAGGAAATCAATACCATTTGCAATACCTACCAACAAAAATAAAACACTTGGGAATATATCTTACCAGGGAGACAAAAGACCTCTACAAAGAAAACTATAAAAAAACTACTTCAAAAAAACCATAAGAGATCTACATAAATGGAAGAACATCCCATGCTAGTGGATAG
>NW_006930690.1:0-1385 GCF_000298275.1 Orycteropus afer afer
AGAACAACCTTATAAGAGATACTAAAGGAAGTCGGTTGAACAGAGAACCAAAAACAACAAATAAAAACAGACCATTAATACACAAGATGACATAACCCAGAAACCACAGCTATGGACATATCCAAAGTAAAATAAGCTTACAAGATTGTAAGCAAGCAACCAGAGACATCAATTGGCAAGTGCGGACAACTACAAACCAAAAACAGGGAAAATACTGTGTAGTTACAGAACTTCTAAAAGGTGAGGAAGAGAGTTGCAAGATAGAATGGACAGTTCTAACCTAGGGGAGAAAATTATAAAACAAAGGTTTATCAAAGAAAAATGATAAACCTTCACATCACAATAAAAAACAAGACAAGCACAAATATTTACCAAATACTAAAAGAATAGCAACAAAGGAAATGATGATACAATTCATAAACATAATGACGTCAACACAGAAAATAATATGGAACAAAGAAATCAGGGACACCATGAAAAAACACATAACAAAATGTCAGCAACAAATTCATACTTGTTGATAATTACACTGAATGTTAATGGATTAAATGCACCACTCAAGAGATGGAGAGCTGTAGATTGGATAAGAAAATGAAACCCATCAATATGCTGTCTACAAGGGACACACCTTAGAGACAAAGACAAAAATAGACTAAAAATCAAAGGTTAGAAAAAGATATATCAAGCAAATGGCAACAGTAAAAGAGTAGGAGTGGCAATATTAATTTCTGATCAAATTGAATTTAAGGCACAAACCACCATATGAAACAATGAAGGACAATATACAATGATTAAAGGATCAATTGAACATGAAGATATAATCATAATAAATATCTATGGATGCAATGAAAGAGCCCCAAAATACACAAATTAGACTTTAAAAGAGTTGAAAAGGCAAATACATGACTCCACAGTCATAGTAGGAGCCTTTAATACACCACTTTCAATGAAAGACTAAACTGGAAAAAACTCAATAAAGATGCAGAAGAGCTAAACAATACAATCCACCAACTCAACCTTACAGACATCTACAGAGCACTTCACCCAACAACAGCACAATACACATTCTTTTCCAGTACACATGGAATATTTTCCATGATATATCATATTTTACCACAAAGCAAGCCTTAATAAATTTAAAAACATTGAAATACTGCAAAGCATCTTTTCAGATCATAATGCTATCAAATTAGAAATCAACATCAAAAGATTAATGGAAAAAGAGTAAACACCAGGAAACTGAGTAACACCCTCCTTAAGAAAGATTGGGTAAGAGAAGAAATAAAAACTGAAATTCAAAAATTCCTTGAATCAAAGAGAATGAAAACACAACATACCAAAATCTTTGGGACACAGCAAAAGCAGTGATCAGAGGCCAATTTATA
>NW_006930690.1:2615-4444 GCF_000298275.1 Orycteropus afer afer
GTCAAACTATCCCTATTTGCTGATGATATGATCCTATACCTAGAAAACCCAAGAGACTCAGTCAAAAATCTACTGGAACTAATTGAGAGATTTAGTATTGTGGCAGGATACAAGATGAACATCCAAAAATCAGTTGGATTCCTATACACCAGCAAAGAGATTACTGAAAAAGAAATAAGGAAATCAATACCATTTATAATAGCTACCAAAAAAATAAATTACTTGGGAATAAATCTTACCTGGAAGACAAAAGTCCTGTACAAAGAAAACTATAAAAAACTACTCCAAGAAATCATAAGGGATCTACATGAATGGAAGAACATACCATGCTCATGGATAGGAAGATTGAACATTGTGAAATATCAATTCTACCCAAAGCAATCTATACAATGTAATCCCAATCCAGATCCCATCAACATTTTTTAGAGATATGGGAAAAACAATCACTAACTTTATATGCAAAGGAAAGAGACATTGGATAAGCAGAGCACTATTGAAGAAGAAGAACAAAGTAGGAGGTCTCACACTGCCAGATCTCAAAACCTACTATACAGCACAGTAGTCAAAACTGCCTGGTATTGCTTTAATGACAGACACATAGACCAATGGAATAGAATTGAGAACCTAGAAACAGATCCATCCACCTATGGTCAGCTGATCTTTGACAAAGGGCCTAAATCCAGTAAATGGGAAAGAGAATGTTGTTTAATAAATGGTGCTGGCAAAACAGGATATCCATTTGCAGAAAAATGAAACAAGATTTGTACCTCACACCATACACAAAAACGAACTCCAGATGGATCAAAGACTTAAATGTGAAACCTAAAACTATAGTGTTCCTCAAGAAAAACTAGGGGCAAATTTACAGGCCCTAATATATGGCATAAATAGACTATCAAGCTTAACCCAAAATGCACAAACAGAAGAAGAGAAACTAGATGAATGGGATCTTCTGAAAATTAAAATGATATGTGCTTCCAAAGACTTCTCCAAAAGAGTCAAAAGAGAACCTAAAGATTGGGGGAAAATATTCAGCAACGACCTATCTGACAAGGGACTTAACTCTAGAATTTACAGAAAACTCCAACACCTCAATAATGAAAAGACAAATAATCCAATTTAAAAATGGGCAGAAGACATAAATAAACACTTCATCAAGGAGAATATTCAGGCAGCTAACAAACATATGAAGAAATGCTCACGATCATTAGCCATTAGAGAGATGTAAATGAAAACAACAAGATGCCATCTTGTCCCAGCTCTAGTAGCAAAGTTCAATGAGACAGAAAATAGCAAATGCTGGTGAGGATGCGGAGAGATTACACTGCTGGTGGGACTGTCAAATGGTACAACCACTGTGGAAATCAGTATCACAATTCCTTAAAAAGTTGGAATTAGAAATACCATTTGACTCAGCCATTCCATTACTAGGTATACATCATAAAAAGTGAGAGACATGAAAACAACAGACATATCCACACCCATATTCCTTCATCACAGCACTATTTACAATAGCCAAAAGATGGAAACAACCTAGGTGTCCATCAACTGAGTAATGGATAACCAAACCAGGATACACACACACAATAGAATACTATGGAATCCTAAAGAATAATGTAGAATTTGCAAAACACCACACAACATGGGAAATAATGCTGGAACTCGTATGGTAGAATTTTGCAAGACCAACGACTTGTTCATTGCAAACACCTTTTTTCAACAACACAAATGGAGGCTGTACACATGGACTTCACCAGATGGAACACACAGGAATCAGATTGACTACATCTGTGGCAAGAGGTGGTGGAAAAGCTCAATATCTTCAGTCA
>NW_006930691.1:0-509 GCF_000298275.1 Orycteropus afer afer
AGTGCAATACATTATGTAATTTCTTGGCTGGTGCTTCCATTGGTGTTGATTGTGAAACCAAGTAATATGAATCTCCAAGTAATATGAATCTTTGACAACTTCAGTCTTTTCTCCATTTATCATGTTGCTGCTTATTAGTCCAATTGTTAGGATTTTTGTTTTCTTTATGTCGAGGTGTAATCCATTCTGCAGACTGTAAAACCAAAACCAAACTCATTGCCGTGTGTGTGTGTGTGTGTGTGTGTGTATAGCTTTTTCTTGTGATTTGGGTGAAAGTTTATAGAGCAAGTTGGTTTTCCATTCAACAATTCATGCACATTTTGTTTCGTGACATTGGTTGCAATCCCCACAATGTACCAGCAGTCTTCCCACTTCCTCCCCGTGTTTCCCATTTCCATTTGGTTGACTGTTTATTACGGTGTCAGTAAAATGATGAAGCACTTGTGTTCTGGAGTTTAGTGACTTGGGAGCCAACCCCAGCTCTGTCCTGATTGGCTGAGAAACCCTAA
>NW_006930691.1:3319-4357 GCF_000298275.1 Orycteropus afer afer
TGTAGACCACAGCCTTCCAAAAATCAAGTGCTTTAGGATGGGAGCTCTGGTGGTGTAGTGCCTAAGGCATTTGACTGCCAACCGGGTTCAAACCCACCAGCCACTTTTCAGAAGGAAGACTGGGCAATCCACTTCCATAGTGATACTGCCTTGAGAACACAAGGAGGGGTCACTATGAGTTGGATCCGACTTAATGGCAGGGAGTTTGGTTTTTTTGGTTTATGCCTGGAATGACAAATTAAAGAGGAATGACATTGCATTCACTGTTAAAAAGAACATTTCAAGATCTATCCTGAAGTACAATGCTGTCAGTGATAGGAGACTATCCATATGCCCAGTTAATAGGGCTATTATTCACATTTACACACCAACCACTAAAGCCAAAGATGAAGAAATTAAAGATTTTTACCAACTTTCATAATCTGCAATTGACCAAACATGTAATTAAGATGCATTGATAATTACTGGCGATAAGAGTGTGAAAGTTGGAAACAAAGAAGAAGCATCTTAGTTGGAAAATGTGGCCTTGGTGATAGAAATGATGCGGGAGATCACATGATACAATTTTGCATGACCAACAACTTATTCATTGCAAATACATTTTTCAACAACATAAATGGTGACTATACACATGGACCTCACCAGACGGAATATACAGGAATCAAACCGACTACATCTATGGAAAGAGACAATGAAGAAGCTCAATATCATCAGTCAGAAGAAGACCAGGGACCAATGGTGGAACAGACTATCATCAATTGCTCATGTGCAAGTTCAAGTTGAAACTAAAGAAAATGAAAACAAGTCCACAAGAGCCCACCACCCTCAGGGCTGCAGGGAGAGGAGACTTTTTGCTTTCACCTAGATGTAACCAGAAGGTAGAGAGGGTGGGCAAGAGAAAATTCTTTTGATAGTTTCCTGCTTCTTGCTCTGGTTTATAGTCCACTCTTACTGCTTCTTAAGAAGTTCTGGTGGTGCAGTGCTTAAGGCACTTGGCTACTAACCAAAACATTGGCAGTTCAAACCCATCAGCCCCTC
>NW_006930692.1:0-762 GCF_000298275.1 Orycteropus afer afer
TTTTGATTTCTTCTCTTACCCAGTCTTTCTCAAGGAGGGTGTTGTTCAGTTTCCATGTGTTTACTCTTTTTCTGTTAGTCTTCCTATTGTTGATTTCTATTTTGATGGAATTATGATCTGAGAAGATGCTTTGCAGTATTTCAATGTTTTTAAATTTAGGAAGGCTTGCTTTATGGCCTAATATATGGTCTATTATGGAAAATGTTCCTTGTGCACTTTAAAAGAATGTATATTGTGCTGCTGTTGGATGAAGTGATCTGTAGATGTCCATAAGGTCAAGTTGGTGGATTGTATTGTTTAGCTCTTCTGCATCTTTGTTCAATTTCTTTCCAGTTGTTCTTTCTTTCATTGAAAGTGGTATATTAAAGTCTCCTACTGTGACTGTGGAGTTATCTGTTTGCCTTTTCAACTTTTTTAAAGATGTTTTATGTTTTGGGGCTCGCTCTTTGGGTCCTTAGATATTTATTATGGTTATATCTTCTTGTTCAATTGATCCTTTAATCACTATATAATGTCCTTCCTTGTCTCGTATGGTGGTTTGTGTGTTAAAGTCCATTTGATCAGAAATTAATATTACCACTACTGCTGTTGTTTGGTTTCCATTGCTTGATATATCTTTTTCCAATCTTTGATTTTTGTTCTATTTTTGTCTTTGTCTCTAGGTGTATCTCTTGTAGGCAGCATATTGATGGGTTTTGTTTTCTTATCCAATCTGCAACTCTCTGTCTCTTGAGTGATGCATTTAATCCATTAACATTCAGG
>NW_006930692.1:1479-1922 GCF_000298275.1 Orycteropus afer afer
TCTTTGTCTTTGGTTTTGATGAGTTTGATGATGATATTTCTTGGTCATTTTCTTTTGGGGTCTATTCTCTTTGGGGTTCATTGGACTTCCTGAATGGGTATATTCTCATCTTTCATCATATTATGGAAGTTCTCTTCCAACAAATGGACAATTTTCTCAGTGCTTTTATTATTCTCTTCCTGTTCTGGAATTCCAATAACATGTAGGTTATTCCTATGTGAACCTTAGGCTTTCTTCATTTTGTTTTGATTTTTTTTTCCTGATTGATCCCTTTCCAAAGAAGTATTCAGGTATTTGTCTTCAGTCTCGTTAATTTTATCTTCTATTGCATCAATTCTACTCCTTTACCCTTTCAATGTTTTATCTATTTCTGACAATTTAGTATTAATCTTCTGAATTTCTATCTGTAGATTTAGAATCATTTCTAAGTTTTCATTTATTTT
>NW_006930692.1:3162-4312 GCF_000298275.1 Orycteropus afer afer
TCCCTGGCTAGCAGGGCTGATATTTAAGTTAATTCTTAGTTCCTACCACCACTCAGCAATATCCAAGCTGTCTGTGCTGTTAAGATTGCTGCCAGACTGCAGTTCTGTATGTCTCCTTTTTTGGTGTTTTCATGCAAATTCTTTGCTAGTTGGAGTTTAGTCCATTTCTATATCCTTCCCTTCAAGGCTCAGTGGTCAATGTTTAGCTTCTGAATCTATGTTAATTGGTTCCCCTTTTCTTTCTGCCTGTTCCTTCATCTTACTGGAACTTCTATCTACTTTATTATTGGTAGTTTCTACATGTGTTGCTGCAGTCACTCAGCTAAGATAATTTTTTCTAGTCCTGTTGCTATCTCTTTTTTACCACTTACAGGATAAAAGGAAGGAAAATTATGTGTGAGTTGATGTCTGATTTAAAATCAACATTTCCATGGATTCAAAAAATCAAGAAGGTGAAAAATAACATTAATTCGTTTCTTTAATAATTATTTATCTCTTTGGGCAGATAAAATTTGGTTCTCCCCTCTGTGGTGGTCATTATTTTAGATGCTTCTGTTGTACTGTCTGCTTACCTCATCATTTTTTAATGCATTTTATTGAAATATAATTTATGTACAGTGAAATACAGAAAACTAAAGTGACAAGGGTCAATGCATTCCTTTTTTTTTTTCTTGCAGTGTTCCTTCCCCTCCCTCCTCCCACCCCTGACAACCAACAAAGAAAGTTTCCTTCCATATATAAACCTTTCCTTGACCCTCCACAACAATGAACTAATAATATATTTGTCCATCTGTGATTGACTTATTTCACTCAGCATAATGTCCTCCAAGTTCATACATGTTATGTGGTGTTTTGATGACTTTATGGTATTCTTTATTGCTTCGTAGAATTCCATTGTGTGTATGTACCATAGTTTGGTCATCCATTCTTCTGTTGATGGGTACGTAGGTTGTTTCCATCTTGTTGCTGTTGTAAATAGTGCTGTGATGAACATGGGTGTGCATGTATCTGTTCCTGTCCTGGCTCTCACCTCTCTAGGATATATACCTAGTAATGGGATTGCTGGGTCACATGGTGTCTCCAATTCCAGCTTTCCACAGTGGTTTTATCACTTCACACTCCCACCAGCAGTGTATGAGAGTCCTGATCT
>NW_006930693.1:0-1345 GCF_000298275.1 Orycteropus afer afer
ATTCTTTCAGCTTGAGAAATGCCAAGAGTTTTCTTCCCTTTTGATTTTCTAACTCCAGGTCTTTGCACATTTCATTATAGTAATTGGCTTTGTCTGAGCAAGATGCACTTTGAAATCTTCTTTTCATCTCTTTGATCTTCCATTTGCTCATGGGCAAGTTTCAGATATGCTTCTGTCATCCATTTTGGTCTTCTCTTCTTTTCTCATCCTTTTAGTGACCTCTTCCTTTCTTCATGGATAATACTCTTGATATAATCCCACAGTTCTTCGGGTTTTCAGTCATTGGTGTTCAATTCATCAAATCCATTTTTTTATATGGTCTCTAAATTCAGGAGGTATATATTCGAGATCATATTTTGGCTCCTTTGGACTTGTTTTAATTGTCTTTAACTTCAAATCGAACTTGCATATGAGCAGTTGATGGTATATTCTGCAATCAGTCTCTGGCCTGGTCATTAAAAAGATGAGAAAGAAATACCAAAATGGATGACAGAACAGACTCTGATACTTGCCCTTGAATGAAGAGAAGCTAAAGCAAATGGAAGAAATGACAAGATAAAAGAGCTGAACAGAACATTTCAAGAGCAGCTCAAGCAGACAAACCCAATCACTATAATTAAATGTGCAAAGACCTGGAGTTAGAACACCAAAGGGAAGAACACACTTGGCATTTCTCAAGCTGAAAGAACTGAAGAAAAAATTCAAGCCTTGAGTTTCAGTATTAAAGATTCTAATGGCAAAATATTGAATGATGCAGGAAACATCAAAAGAAGATGGAAGGAATACACAGAGTCACTGTACCAAAAAGAACTGGTCGATCATCCCTTTCAGAAGGTGGCATATGTTTAAGAACCAATGGTATTGAAGGAAGAAGTCAAAGCTGCACTGAAAAATGGGTGAAGAAAAAGCTCCAGGAATTGACGAATTCCCATTTTTCTGCTTAACTAGCACCACTCTGACAGGAATATACCACAAATAGGATGGCCTTAACAAACAGAAATTATTATTACAATTTAGAGGCTTTAAGTCCAAGTTTAAAGTGCCAGCCTCTAGGGGCTGGGTGAAAACCCCTTAAACTTGAGATTCAACTCTGCCTCCTGCTCCCAGCCCATTGGAGCAAGAGACATCTCTTCACTCAGTTGCTAGCTGCTGAGACTGACAAACCTAAGATTGACAAGTAAAAAGGTACAGTCCCGATGTTACAAAACCATACGGAAGTCCCTTAATTTAAATCCATTGTAAGTCCCAAGGTCGGCAGAGCATGGCAGGCTGATGAACAGCTACATGCAAGATCCAAGTGTGCCATAAGCTAAAGACTATCACCAAGGGGTTTCCTTATACACAA
>NW_006930693.1:1744-2476 GCF_000298275.1 Orycteropus afer afer
GGATGACTTGATGTACTTACTGATTAAGATTGAAGAATACAGTCTGCAGTATGGATTACATCTCAATAAAAAGAAAACAAAAATCCTCACAACTGGACCTATAAGCAGCATTACGATAAATGGCGAAAATATTGAAATTATCAAAGATTTCACATTGCTTGGTTCTACAATCATTGCCAATGGAAGCAGCAGTCAGGACATTAGACCATGTGTAGCATTGGGCAAATCATCTGCAAAGGACCTCTTTCAAGTGCTGAAGAGCAAAGATGTCACCTTGAGGATTAAGGTGTACCTAACACAAGCCAGGCATTTTCAACCACCTCATATGCATGTGAGAGCTGGACAATGAATAAGGAAGATGGAATAAGAATTGATGCTTTTGAGTTGTGATGTTCGCAAAGAATGCTGAAGGTACCATAGACTGTTAAAAGAACTAACAGATCTGTCCTGGAGGAAGTGCACCTGAAATGCTCCTTAGAAGCAAGAATGGCCAGACTTCATCTCACCTACTTTGGTCATATTGTCAGAAGGGACCGTTCCCTGGAGAAGGATGTCATGCTTGGTAAGGTGGAGGGTTGACAACATAAGGGAAGGCCCTCAACAAGAAGGATTCGCATGGTGGCAGCGGCGATGAACTCAAGTATAGCAAAAATCATGGAGCTTCCTCATGACCGGGAAGTGTTTCACTCTGCTGTGCATAGGGTCACTATGAGTAGGAGATGACTCGGTGGC
>NW_006930693.1:3525-4161 GCF_000298275.1 Orycteropus afer afer
AGTCACTGCTTCTCCTCCTTTCATGTTATTCCTAAATCAGACTATTGCCTGGCCTGCCATGGATGGATTTCAATGCAAGTAGAAGATGTGACAAAGGCACCCTGAGCCTGACCTCTAGAATCCACCTTCTATCTCTAAGTTCTCAAATCAGTGTATATTTTTGGGGAGCCTGGACTTGGGATCCAGATTCTAGGTTTCTGTTTCCAACCTAGAAATTTAGGTGTACCCAGATCTGACTATAGAAATTTATTAGACAGAGAGGAGTTCAGATCAGTCATGCAGAAATAGCACATCCAAATTTCATGAGGCACTTTATTGCACTAAACCAAATAAAAAACAAATTCACTACCATCAAGTCAATTCTGACTCATAATGACCCCATTGGATTTCTGAGGCAGTAATAAATCTTTGTAGCAGTAGATTGCCCCATCTTCCTCTGCTTACTGTACTAAGTTGGGTTCTAACCAAAATACAGGCATATGAGTTGAACATTTGCCTCAGGTAGATACACTCCTTGGAGAGAACAATTATGGGAGAAAGAAAAGTTGTATCATCTGCATATCTCAGATTGTTAATGATTCTTCCTCCAATCCTGATACCACGTTTTTCTTCATATAGTCCAGCTTCTCGGATTAT
>NW_006930693.1:4261-5686 GCF_000298275.1 Orycteropus afer afer
GTGGTTTTGCTTCTCTAGAGAACCCAGAACCCAGACTAACCCAACCTGCCACCACACATGTATATGCATGAACAAGCACACACACAGACTTAGCTGTCCACAACTTCAGATGCATAGCTGGTTCTTTCTTTCTGGTAAAGAACCAAAGTCCCTTGGTGTGATGTAGATGAGGGGTTCTCTCTTCACCCCTTTTCTTCATCAGTTCTGATTTCTAGTGGATTAGGTTTAGGCCAAGTGATTTGTCTTAATGTAGGGGAATATGAGACTTACCTTTGTCCCAGTAGATGTTACATATCTCCTTTATCCCCATAGAAAATCCTTTGTGTGATAACCTGCTGTTACTAATGGATATGTACTAGATCCCTGAGGTGTATTAGGGAAGGGCAATAGTTGAGAACCTATTGACGGTGACTGCAATTTAGCCCACAATTTACTTAAATGCTTATTCCTGGTGACATAGAAGACAAGTAGATTGATTAGAAAAGAGGAAGGCCCTTTCCTCCCCCATGGACCCAGAATTCTAGGAATTTCTCAACTAGGTTAGTCAAGTCTGAGAGTCTTTAGCAGCAGTCAAAGGTCAGATGGTAGCTCATGATCCACAGACCAAGTGGGCCAGAGTAGAGCAGGACTTATGGTTCGCTGAGTCAGATGTTTCACCCAAATCAACCACTGCAGAAAACCAGAAACTGAGCTCCAATGCAAGAAGATATGGATGGAAAAGGAGGAGAAAGTTCAGCCCTTCTATCTGCTCCAGTTCAACTCCAACTTAGACCTAGAAAAGTGTACCATTATGTAGAGAAAAATGCCAGTTGCTTCTGCACCCTAAAAAATGGCAGTTCCACAGAATCAATGGGAAAAGACTCATTTCAGTCATCTTGACAGCAAGGATAAGAGACTGGCACTAAGAAGAGTATCTGCAATTGAACTCTCTGAGAAGAGAGAAGGCTTCTGGTGTCATAGTGGTAGAGCATTTGGCTGTAAAACAGAAGGCCAACAATTCAAATCCACCAGCAGAAGGAAGATAGGGCAGTATACTTATACTACATGTAAAAGTTTAGTCTCAAAAACCCAATCGGGGTCACTATGAGTTGGAATCAACTTGATGGCAGTGATTTACTTATTATTTATTTATTTTTTTTTTTTGGCACCAAAGAAAGACCTGGCATAGCCTCACAGAAAGAAGAGGATTTCCTTTCTCCCCATCATTGAAATATGGTCTGAGTCACTGCTTCTCCTCATTTCATGTTATTCCTAAATCAGACTATTGCCTGGCCTGCCATGGATGGATTTCAATGCAAGTAGAAGATGTGACAAAAGCACCCTGAGCCTGACCTCTAGGATCCACCTTCTATCTCTAAGTTCTCAAATCAGTGTATATTTTTGGGGAGCCTGGACTTGGGATCCAGATTCTAGGTTTCTGTTTCC
>NW_006930694.1:0-3158 GCF_000298275.1 Orycteropus afer afer
AGGAGTGGCTGGGGGGTTTGAACCACCAGCCTTCTGGTTAACAGTCAAGTGCCTTAGGCACTATGCTACCAGAGCTCCCAAAGAATAATGTAGAATCTATAAAACATCACATAATGTGGATGAACTTGGAGGACATTGTGATGAGTGAAATAAGTCAATCACAGAAGGAAAAATATTGTATTACTCCGTTATTGTAAAAAGTCAAGGAAAGGTTTATATATGGAAGGAAACCTTTTTTGTTGGTTACCAGAGGTAGGAGAGGAGGGGAGGGAAACACAGCCTCCCCTTCCTCCTAGACAGGTAGAGACAAGATTTGGGTGAAGGGAAGGGCAATGTACCAAAGTGAGTAATCAATATGGTGGCAATGAGGAAGAGGAAGACATAGAGGGTTACACGGGACGTAGAGACAATAAAGATGAACCCTTTTGCACATAGAGTATTGTGTTGTCAGTGATGGCAAACATTGATATATGGGTAGATAAATGGATGGGCAGGCTGACTGATTAGGTATGTCTCTGCAGAGGAGTGTGCCAATGACCATGTACAGTGTTGGCAGACAATCTTTTTACAAGTGTATTTGTGTGTTCTGTAAGAATTCTCAGGTATATAATAGAGCTGACAAGGGACAAGTTTGTAGTCACTTCTTGGCCACAGCCAACTACCTGGAGGGAGCAAGTCGTTGGATCTGTGGTCTTGGGACCGTGATCACAGGGGACATCAATTGACATATCATACTACACAAAAAAGTTGTTTCACGTCCTACTTTGGCAAGTAGCACCTGGGAATCTTAAAAGCTTGCAAGCAGCCACCTAGATGCAACAATGGGTCTCTCCTCATCCAGAGCAAAGCAGAATGAAGAAAACCAAAGTTTCATGGAAACAATTAGTCCAAGCGACCAATACACTATGCGATCCTCAGTTAATATGACTATGAGAACAGAAGAACCAGATGGTGCCCAACTACCACTGTCAACCATTCAGAGGGAGATCTAGGTAGGAGATCCTGGATAGAGCAGGAGAACAACATGGAAACAAAACTCAAAATCATTAAAAAAAAAAAAAAGGACCAGGTTTACTGGTCTCATAGAGCCTGCCCATAGATGTCCTTCAGGTCTGGAATTGAACCCATTCCTATGGCTTCCAGCCAAACAAAAGACAGACATATGAGTTTAACATTTACATTAGGTGGATACACTCCTTGGAAAGATCAATCATGGGAGAATAGAAAGACTGTGTATGTACAGAAAGACAGCTCTGGGGGCAGGAATGCATGGGAGGGAAGGACACAGGGAAGAGATAACTATGAGGAGGAAGGGGAGGCTGTTGCATTGTGGGTAATTGCATTCAACGTCATGAGACAAAGTGTATGTGAGCTGCTGTATGAAAAATGAATTTGCTCTATAAATTTTCACCCAAATCATAAATAAAAAAAAAAACTTAAAAAAAAGATTTATTTAGGTATAATTTGCAAATAATAATATTCATTTAAGTGTACAATTCAATTATTTTTTTAGTAAATTTACAGAGCTGTGCCATCATCAGTACAATTCAAATTTAGAACATTTCCACTGGCCTGAAGAGTACCTTCAATCCAATTTTCAGTAATTCCCTGTTTTCATCCCTAACTCCAGGAGCCACTAATGTATTTTCTGTTTCTATGTAGACTTTCTCTTTCTATATACAGAGGGTTTTGAGAAGACTGAGGACATGCTCTGTTTTACATTACTATCACTATAATATCCTTTCTGTTACAACATACTAAAGTCCCTGTTTTCAGATTGTTGTTGTTGTACGGCAGCATAGAACATGTTCATTGGGACCTGCAGGGCAGTCAATCACTCAATACGGTCCTTCTAGACATGCATGGCATTGTGATTCCCACAAAATGATTGGGTGGCTCTGTGCAAGTCAGGTACTTTGGCCTACCAAGGAGGTTGCACAGCCTGCTAATAATGCAAATAAGGTGCCTGCAATCCTTATGGGGATTTCTGTTAGATATGACCAAGTTGTTTTCTACTCATAGTGAACCGACACCATGAACAACAGAACAAACACTCCCCATCCTCCTGTGTCATCCTCACAATCATTGTTATGTTTGAGCCCATAGTTACAGCCACTGTGTCAATCCATCAAATTGAGGGTCTTCCTCTTTTCTGTTGACCTTCTACTTTCCCAAGCATTATGTCTTTCTCCAGGGACTAGTCACTTCTGATAACATGTCCAAAGTAAATGAGACAAAGTTTCATCATGCTTACTTCTAAGGGGTATTATATCTTGATGACTTCCAACACAGATTTATTCATTCTTCTGGCAGTCCATGATATATTTAATACTTTTCACCAACACCATAATTCAAAGATAATAATTCTTCTTTGGTCTTCCCTATTCATTGTCCAGCATTTGCATATGAGATGATTGAAAATACCATGGTTTGGGGTCAGATGTATCTTAGTCCTCAAAGTGACATCTTTGCTTTTCAACACTTTAAAAAGGTCTTTTGCAATAGATTTGTGGCAGAGAAATAGCAGCAGCATAGCCAGGAGAGCAGCAAGTGACAGCACAGGGGGCTTCCCAGCACATAGAGCAAAGCAGCTACAGTGGGCATGGCAACCCACAAAGCAAGAGAGCTGAGAGCCTTTGAGCAGAAGTCTGCTAGAAGAGTGGGGTGCCTCTGGGTACATGATGGTGGAGCTAAAGGAAAAGTTGTAACACTTGCCCAAGCAGAGCAGAAGCCAGGCCAAGAACCTAAGGCCAAGGTCCAAGAGGCTGAGGGGCCAAGAGAGAGGCCTGCCTGCAGGCATGGCCGAAAAGCTGTCCTGAACAAAGAACTGTATTCTGAGTCATTCCTGATCTTGAATTTTAACCTGTTACTGTGCTAATAAATCCCATCATGTAAGTTCTGTGTGGTCATTGCAATGAATTATCAAACCCAGCAGAGAAGTGGAGAATGCCATGGGAGGGATGGCTGGTGTTGGAATTGGTAAAAAGGTTGTAGGGTGGAGGGAGGCATGTCTGACCTCTACCACATGGGAATCAACCTTGGTTTGATTTGGTTTTTGATCCCCTTTCTTCCCCATGTGAAGTTAGAGGAGGTCTGATGACAACACCACTACACCATTTTTACAGGACCTCATGCTCACAGGATCAGACGATTGTGAT
>NW_006930694.1:3258-4517 GCF_000298275.1 Orycteropus afer afer
TGTGTGGTCATTGCAATGAATTATCAAACCCAGCAGAGAAGTGGAGAATGCCATGGGAGGGATGGCTGGTGTTGAAAAAAAAAAAAAAAAAGGTTGGAGAGAGGAGGTATGCCTGACTTCCACCACATAGGAATCAACCTTGGCCTGATGTGGATCTTGATTCTCTTTCTTCCCCATGTGAAGTTAGAGGAGGTCTGATGACAACACCACTACACCATTTTTACAGGACCTCATGCTCACAGGATCAGACGATTGTGATCCATGGGATTTTCATTGGCTGATTTTTAGAACTACATCACCAAGCCTTTCTTCCTAGTCTGTCTTAGGAAGTAAAGCTGAAATCTGTTCAGCATCATGGTAACAAGACTCCATTGACAGACAGGTGGTAACTGTACATACGGTGTTGTTTGAATAATTTCTTTTAGAAAGATCAGCACAAGGCTGGTCCATATGAGGCAGAGGTTAAAGATGTCCCAAATGTCCAAATTTTCCAAACTGCCATGCCACTCCATCATCTCTGACATCAACTCCTCCTCCTTCCCTCAATAACCATCTTCCTGTATTAGGGTTCCGTAGTTCACTGTAACATTTCACAGAACTCACAAATTCCCAAGGAAATAGCTCATGTGATTTTGGTGGAGGTTGGAAGGCTGGCAAGTCCCAGGACTGTGGGTAGATTTGGAGGATTCTCCCAACTCACGTCATTGCAGGGGTTGGCAACCCAAATCAGCATGTCAGATGACGACTGCTGTCTCAAGTCCAGGGGTGAGATGATGACGAACCAAATGCAGAACTGGAGCAAGAGAGAGAGAGAACTTTCCAAGAACATTCTTATATATATATCTTCATGGAAGCTAACGGTGGTGCCTTGAGTCACACCCTCCAGAAAGGCAGGACTCAAGATACATCTCACCCTAAACAGGCATTGTTGTTGTTGTTACGTGCCGTCAAGTCAGCCCCGACTCTTAGCAACCACTCCTTAGGTTTCCGAGGCTGTATCACTACGGAAGTAGATTGCCCCATGTGTTAGACTGGGTTCTCTAGAGAAACACAAAAACCAGCAAAGTGTACATATATATTTATAGAGAGAGAGAGAGAGAAATTTATCTTAGGAAAATGGCTCACAAGCATATAGAAGCCGACAAGTCCCAGCCGACAAGTCCAAGTCTCTGGAGGAGATGGGCTGGCGGCTGCTTTAGCTTTTGTAAGCGCAGGGGGCCGAGAGATTCAAGGCTGGCAGGCAGTACACTGGTTGTTGA
>NW_006930695.1:0-961 GCF_000298275.1 Orycteropus afer afer
TCCATATTGCAACTCAAGGCTTAAATTTTTTCCTCAATTCTTTCAGCTTGAGAAATGCTAAGCATGTTCTTCCCTTTTGGTTTTCTAACTCTAGGTCTTTGCACATTTCATTATAGTAATTGGCTTTGTCTGCTCAAGTTGCTATTTGAAATCTTCTGTTCAGTTCTTTTATCTTGTCATTTCTTCCATTTGCTTTAGCTACTCTTTACTCAAGGACAAGTTTCAGAGTCACTTCTGACATCCATTTTGCCTTTTTTTTGTTTCTTGCATTTTTAATGACCTCTTGCTTTCTTCATGGATGATGTTCTTGATGTCATCCTACAATTCTTCTGGTTTTCGTCATTGGTGTTCAATGCATCAAATCTATTCTTTAGATTGTCTCTAAACTTGTTATGGTCTTATGGTCGTAGACTTGTTTTAATTATCTTCAACTTCAAGTTGAACTTGCATATGAGCGGTTGATGGTCTGTTCCACAATGAGCTCCTGGCCTTGTTTTGGCTGAAGATATTGAGCTTTTCTATCTCCTTTTGCCATGGATGTAGTCAATATGATTCCTGTGTACTCCATCTGGCAAAGTCTGCATGTATAGCCACTGTTTGTGTTGTTGAAAAAAGTATTTGCAATGAATAAGTCATTGGTCTTGAAAAATTCTATCATGCAATCTCCAGCTTTATTACTGTCACCAAAGCCAAATTTTCCCACTACCTGTGATTTTTCTTTGTTTCCAACTATTGCATTCCAATTACCAGTGATAAGCAACACATCTTGATTAAATATTCGGTCAATTTCAGACTGCAGAAGTTGATAAATATCTTCAATTTCATCAACTTTTGCTTTAGTAGTTGGTGCATAAATTTGAATAATAGTAGCATTAATGGGTAGTCCTTGTAGGCATATGGATATTTTCCTATCACTGACAGCATTGTGCTTTAGGAAAGATTTTTTTTTTTTTTTTAATTT
>NW_006930695.1:2879-4487 GCF_000298275.1 Orycteropus afer afer
GTTACTGTCATTTTGTTTTGTGTTTTTCATGGTGTTCCTGGTTTCTTTGTTCCATATAATTTTCTGTGCAGAGGTCATTATGTTTATGAATCATGTTACCATTTCCTTTATTGCTATTGTTTTATTATTTGCTAAATATTTGTGCTTGTCCTCTTTTTTATTGTGATGTGAAGGTTTGTCATTTTTCTTTAGCTTAACCTATGATTTATAATTTTCTCCCCAAGTTTAGAACAGCTCATTCTACCTTACAACTCTCTTGACTTTCTCACTGTTTAGAAGTTTTGTAACTTCACTATTATTTTTCCCTCTTTTTGGTTTGTAATTGTCCTTATTTGCCAATTGATGTCTCTGGTTCCCTGTTTACAATCTTGTAAACTTATTTACTTTGGATTCTTCCATAGCTGTGTTGGTTTCTGGGTTATGTCATTTTGTGTATTAATGGTTGGTTATTGTTTACTATTATTGATTCTCTGTTCAAAGGACTCCATTTAGCATCTCATGTAAGATTGGTCTGGTGTTAACAAATACCCTTAATTTCTACTTATCTGGAAATCTCCTTATTTCACCATCATATTTGAGGGACAATTTTGCTTGTATATAATTCTTCATTGGAAATTTTTCTCTTTCAGGGTTTTTTAAATGCCATCCCTTTGCCTGCTCCTTTGCATGGTGTGGTGTAGTAAATAACATAGTGTGGCTTTTCTAGCCATAAATCTGTAAACTCCATGGTGGAATTTCCTGTGAGCAGCTGAGTAGTTTCAGATTGTAAAAGTTATCCATCTGGGGTATTTCTGTTGGGAGTAGCACAAAGTAATTTTCTGGGAAGTTCCCTCTGTCTCAGGTGCACAGAATTCTGATGTTGGGATTGGTTAATTTTGCCACTCTTCCAGGCTTAAAAGGAGTCCTCCGATTGACAGAAGGAATCACTCAGTGCTATCTGAGAGATGTGAGAGACACACATTACTGAGAGAGAGATGGGAGAGACACATACTGCTGAGAGCAACATGAAGAGATGTGCACTGCTGAGAGAGAAAGAGAGAGACACCAAGAGACAAGGACTGCCTGGGGAGAGACTGAGAGAGACTGTAGGCTGAGAGATAGGGGGCTGAGAGAGACTGATCCCATTCTTGAACTTAAATTGCAGCCTATTGCTCCCATAATAAACCCAATAATCTCAGAGTTCTGAGTGGCCACTGCAACAATTTATCAAACCCAGCAGAGAGGAGGTGGGTGCTGTGGGAGAAACAGTTGGTGTCAGGGTTGGTGAAAGGACTGGAGGGAAATAGCAGCTCTAGCCTCACAAGAATAGCCTTGGGCTAAAGATGGTGATTCTGTCTTCCTCTTGTGGGGTTAGAGAAGGTTAGAAGATATGTCCTCCCTGCCCCTTTGGCACATGGTTTCTGCTAAGAAATCAGAGCTTATTCTTACTGGTTGTCCTTTGTAGTAACTTTTCATTTTTCCTGTGCTTCCTTCTGTATTCTCTCTGTCTTTGGTTTTGATGAATTTGATGATGATGTGTCTTGGTGATTTTCTTTTGGGGTCTATCCTGTTTGGAGTTCCTCAGACTTCCTGAATGGATATATTCTCATCTTTCATCATATCAGGGAA
>NW_006930696.1:0-1365 GCF_000298275.1 Orycteropus afer afer
GGTCAATGTCATGAGACAAAGTGTATGTGAACTGCTGTATGGAAAGTGAATTTGCTCTGTAAATTTTCACCCAAATCACAATTAAAAAAAAATTATTTCACAACATGTGATTATAGTAAAGTTGTAAAAAATATGAAAATGAGAATATGTGTTTATACAAAGGAACATTGGCTCTTTCAGAGAAGGTACCAGTCAAAATAACAACATTTAAAAGTAGATGAAAGAAATGAACTTTGATATTTTAATTTGTTCTTGCCTAGGTGCCTTGGAAGGAGCTCTGGTAGCACAGTGCTTAAAGCATTCAGCTGCTAACCAAAAGGTTGGTTCAAACCCACCAGCCACTCCATGGGAGAAAGATGAGGCAGTTTGCTTCCATAAAGATTTACAGCCTTGGAAACCCTACAGGGTACTTGTACTTAGTCATACAGGGTCAACTATGAGTTGGAATCAACTTGGTGGTGGTGGATTTGGTTTTTTTTGGGTAGGTGTCCTGGCAATTAGATACATTTTGACAAAACACTCCTCTGTAGACTAGAACTGTTAGAAAATTCAGTATCATATGAGCCTGTTAAAATAATAATCCTTGTAAAGGCAAAAGACAATATGGAGGAAGTCAGCAAAATGTGACCAAGGCAAAGGAAGATATTGAGAGGTATGTGAGAATAAAGGACAACTACGGCAAGATCTAGAAGCTCTGGTGGCATAGCGCTAATGCACTTGACTGCTAACCAGAAGGCTGGTGGTTCAAACTCACCAGCCACTCCTTGGAAGGAAAGTTGGGCAATCTACTTCTGTAGTGATACTGCCTCAGAAACTCAGGTAGGGGTCGCTATGAGTCAGGTCCGACTCGAGGGCACATAACAACAACAACATGGTAAGTTCTATCACATATACAGTCGTGCAATAGCAGTAATAGCTGACAATAATTTGTGAGTAGATATATAGGTAAACATATATGCTAAATAGATAAAGGAGGTTGTATGGAATACACCCACATGTGTGTATATATATGGTGGTGGATATTTCTACATACATATTTGTGAATATTGCACATATACACACATATATATAATACAGCATATAAGAGGCACTGTTACAGAAATTACTTAGACACTGGAACTGAACCACTGGACCTGAAGGCCAAGGACTGTAGCCTTGGGGACATCTAAGTCAATTGGCAAAACAGTTTATAAACATAATATTCTGCATCCTAGTCTGGTGTGTAGTCTGGGGTCTTAAAAGCTTGCTGGCAGCTCATCTAAGAAGTAACTATGGGTCTCTTCCCACTTGAAACATAGGAGAATAAAGAAAAATGAAAACTCAAGAAAGCAATTAGTCCAAAGGACTAATGACTCGTATGAACCA
>NW_006930696.1:1465-1988 GCF_000298275.1 Orycteropus afer afer
TTGAACCAACCCCTGATAGAGCCTGGTGGAACCAACGAGACTATGGCCCCTAGCTGCCCTTCAGGTTTGGAATTGAACCTACACTTGTGGCTTCCAACCAAACAAAAGACAGGCATAGGAATTGAACATTTACCTGAGGTAGACAGACTCCTTGGAGAGAACAATTATGTGAGAAAGAAGGGCTGCTTATGCACAGGGAGACAGCTCAGGGGGCAGGAGTGCCTGGAGGGATGGACACAGGGAAGAGGTGACTGTCAGGAAGGACTAATGACTCGTATGAACCACAGCCTCCTCTAACCTGAGATCAGAAGAACTGGAGGGCGCCCCGTTACCACTGCCGACGATTCTGAGTAAGCCCACAATAGAAGGTTCTGGTTAAAATGAGGGGGAAAAAAAATAGAGCAAAAGTTCAAAGCCAAAAAAAAAAAAAAAAAGACAATATTTACAGGTCTGAAAGAGAAGAAAGGAACCCTGAGAAAATCTTCTAACTTGAAACTGAAGACACTTGGGAGGCCACCTTGCA
>NW_006930696.1:2823-4702 GCF_000298275.1 Orycteropus afer afer
TGTCAAGGAGAGACCAGTCTCTGGAGAAGGATATCATGCTTGGTAAAGTGAATGGTCAGCAGAAAAGAAGACCCTTAATGAGATGGATTGATAGAGTGGCTGCAACGACGGACTCCAGCATAGCAATGATTATGAGGATGCTGTAGGACCAGGCATCATTTTGTTCTGTTGTACATAGGGTCGCAATGAGTTGAAACTGACTCAACAGCACCTACCAATGTAAAACAAACAACAATACCCGTGAAGAATGTGCTCCTCAGAATAATCAACTATACGAGACCAAAAGGGCAGCATTTTTCCAAAACCAAAGATGAAAAGATAGGGAGGAACAGGGAAACCAGAAGAATGGAAACAGGGTCACAGGGAGGAAATAGAGAGAGTGCTGACGCATTGCAGGGATTGCAGCCAATGTCATGGAACAATTTGTGTATGAACTATTGATTGGGAAAACTAATTTGCATTAGTTTTACTTGTAAAATACAAACCACTGATACATGCCCCTGAAGCACAATAAACTGTTGAAAAATATAATACCCTTGTTTTGTCTGAACAGGAAGTGAAAAATTTTGTGTTCCCAAGGAGAAGCTAGATCACAGCTGAGGCACTGAAGGGCTAGCAGTGGCCCAAGGGGGGAAAAAAAATAGAGAGAGGCATCAGATGCAGGAAAAGGAAGCAGAACTATGGTGGTCACAGTGTGGAGATGGAGGTAGGGTGGGTAGGTGGGGATAGTGGAGGTGCTGGTGGGGGGGTGGAACTGGGGTGGGAGCAGCAGCGGACCATCAGTGTTTAGAGAAGACACATGGGAGGGAGAGAGGCTCAAGGGGAAGTCGTGGCAATGCTAATTCTAGTCTATCCCATGAGCAACATGAGCTAGGTACTGTACCGGAAGCTTACAAACTCTCAGTGCAGCCACAGGACTTCAGTCCTAGGTATTTACCTAAGAGAACAAAAGTACATGTCCATACAAAGGCTTGTACACTGATGTTCCAAGCAGCTTTAAAAGTAATAGCCAAAAATTAAACATAATTCAGAAACTGAAAACAACTCAGATGTCCATCAACAGGTGATAAATAGAACACTATTCAACAACAACAACAAAGGAACAGACTACTGATACATGCAACAATATTGATAAATCTCAAAATCATTATGCTGAAATAAACTAGACCTACCCTGCCTTCCCTAAAAGAGTACATGCTATGTGGTTCCATTGACATAAAACTCAAGAAAATGCAAACTGATCTTTAGTGACACAAAACAGATTGGTTGTTGCTCGGGGATGAAGTGGAGGAAGGGATAGATTGCAAAGTGGCACAAGCTTTTAAGGGTGATGGAAATATTCAATAAATTGATCGTGTCTGCTTCATGGCTAGATTCTTATGTCAAAACATACCAAACTGTACACTTTAAATATGTGCAGGTAATTGTAAAAATAATTTTTAAAAACTGATAAACGAAAACCAAGAAAGAGAACAGGGCCCACTACACAGTAAGTACCCCATAAATATCAGTTGTTAATAGTCATAAGAAGAGTAGGTAGACACTATAATTATTCCCATTTCACAGATGAGGAAACTGGAGCCCAGAGAGGATAAATAACTTGCCTAATTTCATACAATCAGTGGTGTGTCCAGGATGCAGCTTGACTTTGAGACCAGAAGCTCACAGTAGGACAGTGTGAAGACAGAGCAAGAAGAAGGAGCAGGTCCAGAGAGATTTTAAGAGGCAGCCAGTCAGAGAGCAGTAAGGGGAAACAGAGAGCAGGAGGCATAGAAAGAAGAGATTCCACCAAGAACATTTTTGGGCATTCTCTATTATGGACAGGAGCCTACATTTTCCCATTCAGTACTTTTTAGAGCAGCTTTATTGAGGTATTTCA
>NW_006930697.1:0-702 GCF_000298275.1 Orycteropus afer afer
ACGAGATGGATTGATACGGTGGCTGCGATGATGGGATCAAGTATAGCAGGGATTGTGGGGCTGGCGCGGGATCGGGCAGTGTTTCGTTCTGCTGTTCATGGGGTCGCTATGACTCGGAAACGACTCGACGGCACTTAACAACAACAACAGGGTGTTCTATGGTCAATTGAATGTGCATGCACGTGTGTGCCCATGTGTATATAGATAGATAGATAGATATCCTTGGGTTTCCGAGGCAGTATCACTATGGAAGTAGATTCCCCAACCTTCCTTCCGAGGAGTGGCTGGTGGGTTTGAACCACCAGCCTTTTGGCTAGCAGTCAAATGCCTTAGGCACTATGCCAGCAGAGCTCCTATAGTATATATATAGAGAGATATATAGATATGTGTGTGTGTATGTATGTGTGTGTGTGTGTGTGTGTATATATACACATACATACATATATACATGACAGATATCAAATTCAACAGTAATCATTTCAAATGCAGGACTCTGCAGCTACTGAGGAAAAAGGAAAAAACCTTTGGTATTTTGTTTCTAATTGTATTCACCCTTATCTAAAATAACTTGAGGGGGTTCTGGCAAGATGGCGCACTAGGCAGAAACACTGCACAGACCCTCTTCAACAAAGAAAAGGGAAACCAATTAACACAGATACAGAAGATAATCTTGGACCCCTGAGCCTTGAAGGGAAGGATATA
>NW_006930697.1:2507-2992 GCF_000298275.1 Orycteropus afer afer
GGATGGTATATATAAAACCCTGAAAGAGAAAATTTTTCAACCAAGAATTATATACCCAGCAAAACTGTCCCTCAAATATGATGATGAAATTAGGACATTTCCAGATAAGCAGAAACTAAGAGAATTTATTAAAACCAGACCAACCTTACAAGAGATACTAAAAGGAGTCCTTTGAACAGAGAACCAAAAATAGCAAATAACAGCCGACCATTAATACACAAGATGATATAACCCAGAAACCATAGCTATGGACATATCCAAAGTAAAATGAGCTTACAAGATTGTAAACAGGGAACCAGAGATATCAATTGGCAAGTGACAAGAACTACAAACAAAAAGAGGGAAAGGACTGTGTAGTTAAAAACTTCTAAATGGTGAGGAAGTTAAGAGAGTTGCAAGATACAATGGACTGTTCTAAACTCGGGGTAAAAATCATAGGGTAAAATCAAAGAAAAATGATAAACCTTCACATCACAATAAAAAAG
>NW_006930697.1:3092-3733 GCF_000298275.1 Orycteropus afer afer
GACATTATATAATGATTAAAGGATCAATTGAACATGAAGATATAACCATAATAAATATTTATGGACCCAATGAAAGAGCGCCAAAATACATAAATTAGAATTTAAGAGTTGAAAAGCCAAATAGATGACTCCACATTCATAGTGGGAGACTTTAATACACCAGTTTCTTTGAAAGATAGAACAATTGGAAAGAAACTCAACAAAGATGCAGAAGAGCTAAACAATACAATCCACCCACTTGGCCTCATAGATATCTACAGAGCACTTCACCCAACAGTAGCACAATACACATTCTTCTCCAGTGCACATGGAACATTTTCCATGATAGACCATATGTTAGGCCATAAAGCAAGCTCTAATACATTTAAAAACATTGAAATACTGGAAAGCATCTTCTCAGATCATAATGCTATCAAGTTAGAAATCAACAATAGGAAGATCAAAGGGAAAAGATTTAATACATGAATACTGAACATCACCCTCCTTGAGAAAGACTTGGTAAGAGAAGAAATCAAAATTGAAATTCAAAAGTTCCTTAATCAAATAAGAATGAAAACACAACATACCAAAATCTTTGGGACACAGCAAAAGCAGTGATCAGAGGCCAATTTATAGCAATAAATGCACATATTAAAAAAGAA
>NW_006930698.1:0-519 GCF_000298275.1 Orycteropus afer afer
TATATATACACACACATATATACACACATATATGTATGCACACATACACACAAACACACACATGTATGCATAGGTACACACACATATATGCATATATATGCTTAAATACTTTAAACTAAGAGCTACTCAGATCAAATAAAAATTAAAAAAATAAAGTTGATATAATGGTTAAAAAAATCCCAGTTATCCAGATTCTAAGCCCCATATTCCAGTGCATTTTATCCTTTACAGTGTTTCAGCATGTCTCACAATGGCCTTCTTTCATTATTACCTTCTCTTTAATCCTTTTTAAAATTACCAGTCTTAGAGCACTTAAATCATTTTAAAAGCCACCTCTATTCCAAATATAACTATGTTATTCCCATTTGTAAGATATATTTTTATTATTATTAACAACAAGTAGGGTAACATATTGCACAAAATATTTTCTTACATTCAAAATTTTGTACAATTTGGAGGTAGATTTTCTTTTTGTATTTTTCTCAAACTATTCCTGAGCATAAGTATTATATTTCAAAC
>NW_006930698.1:1784-2798 GCF_000298275.1 Orycteropus afer afer
CCTCAACTACTCTTTATGAACATTTAACAGAGATCTGTACATACACTCTCATTCTCTATCACACCCATTAGGAGACAGGTGATGAGTGCCTAAGTGGTAACAACTAGTGCACAGAGGAGCACAGTACCCTGCTTACACAATTATATCAAAGCCAAATAAACAAATAAATAATATGGCACAAATCACACCAACATACAACCACAAATTAAATAAAAATACAATAAAACTATAACATTGCGGAGACAACAGACCATCACAATCCACACAAAAAAGCAAAATAAAGTAGTAGAAACAAAGGATAAGGATACAAAACCAGAAAACATCCCTGAGGAAGAAGCAGCATTGAAACATCCTGGTAAGGAATTCAAAAGAACTATATTTAGGTACCTTCACTGGACTGAAAGACAGATAAGAAAAACACTGACAAGATCAAAGAAAACACTAACTAAATTAAGGAAAACACAAACAAAACTCTAAAACAATTTAGGAAAACAATAAAAGGACTAATTGACAAACTAAACAAAAAATTAGAAATTATATAAAAACAACAATTAGAAATCCAGAAGATTAATACTAAGATTTCAGAAACAGATATCATATTGAATAGGTAAAGAGTAGAATCAAATCAATGGAAGACAGAATTAATGAGATTGAATACAAATACCTCAATTCTTATTTTGTTAAGGGATTAATAGGAAAAAGATCAAAACATAATGAAGAAAGCCAAAGATTCATGTGAGATATCAACAGTAGGAATAACCTACATGTAATTGGGATTCCAGAACAGGAAGAGAAAAACAAAACTGCAGAGAAAATCATCAAAGATTTGTTAGAAAAGAATTTCTCTAATATGATGAAAGATGAGAATACAACCATTTAAGAAGTTCAACGAACTCCAAATGGAATAGAGCCCAAAAGAAAGACCAAGACATATCATCATCAAATTCACCAACACAAATGACAAAGAAAAAATCCTGAAAGTGGCACAGAAAAAATGAAAAATTACTTACAAAA
>NW_006930698.1:3918-4420 GCF_000298275.1 Orycteropus afer afer
TGAAAGAGCCCCAAAATACATAAAGCAGATTTTAACAAAATTGAGATGACAAATATATGACTTTAATACACCACTTTCAAGGAAAGAAAACAACTGTAAATAAACTAGACAAAGATGCAAAAGAACTAAACAGTACAATCAATCAACTTGAACTTATAGACATTTACAGAGCACTTGTCACAACAAGAGCAAAATATATGTTCTTTTCCAGCACACATAGAACATTCTCCAGGATTGACCATATGTTAAGCTCCAAAACAAGCCTCAATAAATTTTAAAAAACTGAAATATTGCAAAAGATCTTCTCACATCACCATGCTATAAAATCAGAAATCTACACTAGGAAGACCAACAGAAAAAGAACAACCACATGGAAATTGAATATCACTTTCCTCAAAAATGCCTGGGTAATAGAAGATATAAAAAGTGAAAAAAAAAAAAAAATGCTTGAATCAAACAAGAATGAAAATACAACATACCCAAATCTTTGGGAAAGAGCAAA
>NW_006930699.1:0-1161 GCF_000298275.1 Orycteropus afer afer
AGAAGTAGATTACCCAGTCTTCCCTTCTGCAGAGTGGCTGGTGGGTTTGAACCACCAACCTTCTGGTTAGCAGTCAAATGCCTTAGGCACTATGCTACCAGAGCTCCTTCATCAGGGACCAATGGGAGATCAATGTTTCAGGGGCTGGAGCCTAAGGTTGAGTTGGTGCTGTTTTGTTAGCACTTTACAAAGGCTTCAGAGAGCCCTAAGTACAGCCCCATAGGGAAGCTCCAGCAATAGTGTCTGGTTATAGACTATGAGCAATAAAAGTCCCTGAAAATCCAAAAGAGGGTGAGGAAAATACAACTGCAGGGGAGTAATGCTCAGGAACCTTGAAACAGTTTTCATTTGACCCAAGTTTTTCTTCTATGAGCCAGATGACATCTTTCCTTTCCATTGGCCCTTTACTGGGTGAGTGTTGGGTGACTGGGACTGTTGTGTTAATGTCTTTATGGACCATTTGGGGAGTCCTGTGATTCAAACTTCCTATTCTAGAGGGACCACAAGTGGCTGGAACCAATTGCTGGTTATCAGTGGGGATTTCAATAAGTGTGCTATAGGTAAAGGTCATGGGTAAGAGGTATTTCTTGGGGAAAAAAATGGGGCAGAAGTGGAAAATGGACCAGGAAAATGTTAACTCTTACCCTTTAGAGAGAAGCTCTCTCTTACTTTCTCCTAACTCCCCTTTATCTTCCTTTTACCTGCTGGGTCTTGGGTGGTGAGAGCTGCTATGTTAGTGCTTTTACAGAGGCTTCAAGGAATCTCTTATCTCAAATATCCCTACCTGGAGGAATTCAAGTGGACACCTCTAAGTGCTAGTCAGTATGGGAAAACAAAAGCAGTACAACCTTGAAAGAAAGAAGGGGCACAAGAAATTGCATAAGAAGAAAGACAGAAACAACAAATAAAAAATGGACAGAAGGACATGGGCCAGGACATTGCCAACATGGCAGAAGCTTTCCTGTCAGTGCTCCTCTCTCTCTTTCCCCTTTGACCCTGTGGGTTCTCAGATGAGCAGGGCTGCTGTGTTGGTGTTTTTTACAGAGCCTTCGGAAGCTTCCGAAGCTTTACAGTTCTCTAGCCTAGAGGATAGTAGTAGGTGGACAAACAAAAGCGCTAGTCTTCACATGGGTAAGTTCAAATATTAAAATGTATCTGGAA
>NW_006930699.1:2156-4131 GCF_000298275.1 Orycteropus afer afer
CCTGAGCTGTCTCCATGTGCATAAGCAGCCTTCTTTCTCCCATGATTGTTCTCACCAAGGAGTGTATCTACCTGAAGTAAATGTTCAACTCATATGCCTGTCTTTTGTTTGGCTGGAAACCACAGGTGTGGGTTCAATTCCAGACCTGAAGGGCAGCTAGGGGCCATACTCTCAGTGGTTCCACCAGGTTCTATCAGATTCCTTGGTTGATTTTCAGAAGTAGATCACCAGGCCTTTCTTTCTAGTCTGTCTTAGTCTGGAAGCTCTGCTGAACCCTGTTTAGCATCATAGCAACAAACCAGCCTCTGGTGACAGAGGGGTGGTGCTGTGTATGAGGTGCTTTGGCCAGGAATCAAACTCAGGTCTCCTTCATGGAAGGCAAGAATTCCACCACTGAACAACCACTTCCCCCTAAGATGCTTTGGGTATTAGGTAAACAAGAGTATATTCATCCATGGAATGTGAACGAGGTATCTATTGACTGTGGGGACCAAGATGGTAGTACGAGCCTTCCCATTCCCAAGCAGGAGAGAAATTCTTCCCAACCCAGAGGCCCGATTGCCCAGCCTTCATCTATTTCTTAATCAGTACAGCCTTTATTAACACTAAGCTATGGGCATTAGTAATTTTCATACAAGGTTAAGCTGGTGTGGGGAAAAACTGTTACCAACATAGGTAGAGAATTCTACTCTGCCCTATAGGGTCACTATGAGTCAGAATTAACTCCAGCAGGGTTTGGCTTCCTTCCAAAATCTTTGGTGCCACAATACAGTTGGTCCCTACCTTAAGTAATTTACATATCAGAAAATTCACAACTGATAAAGGCAATAAATAACATGACCATGAGACCAGAAGAACTAGATGGTGCCCGGCCACCACAATAAACCACTCAGAAAGGGATCAGTGCAGGAGATCCTGGATAGAGTGGGAGAAAAATGTAGAACAAAACTAAAAATCATTAAAAAAAAAAAATGAGCAGGCATATTGGTCTGATAGAGACTGGTTAAACTCCCAAAACTATGGCCTCTACTCACCCTTCAGGACTGGAATTGAACTCACTCCTGTGGCTTCCAACCAAATAATAGACAGGCATGTAAGGTGAACAATTACACCAGGTAGGTACACTCCTTAGAACAGTCAACTATGGGAGATCAGAAGGGCAGCATTCACACAGGAAGATAACTCAGAGGGCAGGAATGCATAGGAAAGAAAGACACAGGAAAAAGGTAACCATAGGGAGCAAGTGGGAAGAGAGCCATTATAGGGATTGCAATTGATGTCATGAAACAAAATGTGTATTAACTATGTATGGGAAATGAATTTGCTCTGTAAACTTTCACCCAAATCACAATTTTTTTTTTCAAAAAAAGCAATAAATAGCAATTATTCAGATTAGAAACATATTCTTCTTTTTATTTTATTATTATTATTTTTATTTTTGCAGTGTTCCCTTCCCTCCCCTCCCACCCCTGGTAACCAACAAAGTTTCCTTCCATGTATAAATCTTTCCTTGACATTTTACGATAATGAACTAATACTGTATCTGTCCTTCTGTGATTTATTTGACTCAGCATAATGTCCTCCAAGTTAATCCACATTATGTGGTGTTTTGCAGATTCTACATTTTTCTATAGTGTTGCATAGTATTCCATTGTGTGTATGCACCATAGTTTGGTTACCCATTCTTCTGTTGATGGACACCTAGGTTGTTTCTACATTTTTGCTATTGCAAATAGTGTTGTGATGAACATGGGTGTGCATATATCTGTTCTTGTCCTGGTTCTCACTTCTTTAGGATATATACCTAGCAATGGGATTGCTGGGTCAAATGGTATTTCTAATTCCAGCTTCTTAAGGAATTGCCATATGCTTTCCACAGTGGTTTTATCATTTGATAGTCCCACCAGCAGTGTTTGAGAGTCCCAATCTCTCCGCATCCTCACCAGCATTTGTTATTTTCTGTCTTATTGAACTT
>NW_006930700.1:0-4309 GCF_000298275.1 Orycteropus afer afer
TTAATGGATTTGGGGCCTTTGTCAAAGATCAGCTGACTATACCTACCTCGATTTTTTTACCTTCTTTTTGTTTAAGTTTTTTTCTGTCTGTTTTAAAACTAATATTATTATTATTACTTTTGTCCTTTTTATTATTATTCTTTATTCTTCCTTTCCCAGGTTCTACTTTTTAGCTTTTTCTCTTTTCCTTCTTCCTGGTGACAATTTTTTTTTCTTTCTCATGGTAAACCCCATTCCTTGTTTTTCTTTTTTGCACTTTTCCCATTTTTTTCCTTCATTATTCTGCTACTCTACCTTTTTTCTCCTACTGCCCTCTCCCCAGCTATTGTAGTGGATTTTTTTTTCCCTACTTTCTTTTTTGGTTATTGTTCCTGTGTGATTACATGGAGAATTTTTTGTCCATTTGCTTTTAATTTTTGATGATCATTCAGTTGTTATTTCTGTCTAACTGAGTGGAAGAGAGCAACAATCCCCATACGACAAAACTACACCCACACTTCCTGCAGCTTCACTTACTTAGAGCCACCAATTCCTTCTACACCAATGGGCCAATGATAAACAACCAAGAAGAGCCTGGATCACCCTTAGCTGCTCTTCACAAACAGTTAACACAGATCTAAATAAAACAACGTCACAATGTCTCAGAGACAACAGACCATCACAGTCCACACAAAGAAGCAAGATAAAGTGGTAGAAGCAAAGGAACAGAATACAGACCCAGAACACATCCCTGAGGAAGAAACAGCATTGGAACTCCCTGATAATGAATTCAAAATAATTATGTTTAGGTATCTTCAAAGGATTGAGAGACAGACCAAGGAAAACACAGACAAATTGCTAGAAGAATTGTGGAAGAAAATACAAGGACAAAATAAATGAAAAATTATAAATGATTCAAAACCTACAGATAGAAAATTCAGAAGATTAATACTAAATGATCAGAAATAGATGACACATTGAAAGGGCAAAGGAGCAGAACTGATGCAATGGAAGACAGATTAATGAGATTGAAGACAAATACCTGAATACTTCTTTGGAAAGGGATCAATCAGAAATCAGAAAAAAGATAAAAACAAAATGAAGAAAGCCTATGAGTTGGGGCCGACTCGACGGCACATAACAACAACAACAACAACAAAGGTTTATGTGGGATACCATCAAAAGGAATAAACTTACATGTCACTGGAATTCCAGAACAGGAAGAGAAAAATAAAACCACTGAGAAAATTGTCCAAGATTTGTTGGAGGAAAACTTCCCTGAGATGATGAAAGATGAGAATATATCCTTTCAGGAAGTCCAACGAACCCCAAACAGGATAGAACCCAAAAGAAAATCACCAAGACATATCATCATCAAACTCATCAAAACCAAAGACAAAGACAGAATCCTGAAAGCAGCACAGGAAAAACAAAAAATTACTTACAAAGGTAAGCCAGTAAGAATAAACTCTGATTTCTCAGCAGAAACCATGCAAGCGAGAAGGCAATAGGATGGTATATATAAAACCCTGAAAGAGAAAAATTTTCAACCAAGAATTATATATCCAGCAAAATTGTCCCTCAAATATGATGGTGAAATTAGGAGATTTCCAGATAAGCAGAAACTAAGAGAATTTGTTAAAACCAGACCAACCTTACAAGAGATACTAAAGGGAGTCCTTTGAACAGAGAACCAAAAATAGCAAAAAACAACTGACCATTCATACACAAGACGACATAACCCAGAAATCACAGCTATAGACATATCCAAAGTAAAATAAGCTTACAAGACTGTAAACAGGGAACCAGAGAAATCATTTGGCAAGTGAGGACAATGACAAACCAAAAAGAGGGAAAATACTGTGTAGTTACAGAACTTCCAAAAGGTGAGGAAGTCAAGAGAGTTGCAAGATAGAATGGACTATTCTAAACTCAGGGAGGAAATAACAAATCACAGGGTAATCTCAAAGGAAAATTATAAACCTTCATATCACAATAAAAAAGAGGAAAATCACAAATATTCAGCAAATACTAAAACAACAGAAACAAAGGAAATGATAACATGATTCATAAACATAATGAGCTCAGCACAGAAAATTATATGGAACAAAGAAACCAGGGACACCATGAAAAAACACTTAACAAAATGACAGCAACCAATTCATACGTGTCCATAATTACACTGAATGTTAATGGATTAAAAGCACCACTCAAGAGATGGAGAGCTGCAGACTGGATAAGAAAACAAAACCCATCAATACGCTGTCTACAAGAGACACAACTAGAGACAAAGACAAAAATAGATTAAAAATCAAAGCTTGAAAAAAGATCTATCAAGCAAATAGCAACCATAAAAGAGCAGGAGTGGCAATACTAATTTCGGATCAAATTGACTTTAAGAAAAAAAACCACTATACGAGACAAGGAAGGACATAATATAATGATTAAAGGATCAATTGAACAAGAAGATATAATCATAATAAACATCTATGGACCAAAAGAAAGAACCCCAGAATACATAAATCAGACTTTAAAAGAGTTGAAAAGTTAAATTGATGACTCCACAGTCATAGTGTTGTTGTTGTTCTTAGGTGCCGTCGAGTCATCTCCAACTCATAGTGACCCCATGCACAGCAGAATGAAACATTGCCCGATCCCGCACCAGCTCCGTGATCCCTGCTATACTTGAGCCCATCATTGCAGCCACCATGTCAATCCATCTCCTTGAAGGCCTCCACCTCTTTCGTCAACCCTCCACCTTACCAAGCATGACATCTTTCTCCAAGGAATGGTCCCTTCTGACAACATGACCAAATAGGTGAGACGAAGTCTGGCCATTCTCGCTTCCAAGGAGCATTTCGGCTGCACTTCCTCCAGGACAGATCTGCTAGGTCTTTTAGCAGTCCATGGTACTTTCAGCATTCTTCACCAGCACCACAACTCAAAAGCATCAACTCTTCTTCGGTCTTTCTTATTCATTGTCCAGCTCTCACATGCATACGAGGCAATTGAAAATATCATGGCTTGTGTCAGGCGCACCTTAGTCCACAAGGAGACATTCTTGCTCCTCAGCACTTGAAACAGTTCCTTCGCGGTTGACTTTCCCAATGGTACACGTCGTCTGATGTCCTGACTGCTGCTTCCATTGGCACTGATTGTAGAACCAAGCAACGTGAATTCTGTGACAACCTCAATCTTCTCTCCATTTATTGTGATGCTACTCATTGGTCCAGTTGTGAGGATTTTTGTTTTCTTTATATTGAGATGTAATCCATACTGCAGACTGTATTCTTCAACATTCATTAGTAAGTGCCTCAAGTCATCCTCACTTTCAACAAGCAAAGTTGTATCGTCTGCGTATCTCAGGTTGTTAATGATTCTTCCTCGAATCCTGATGCCATGTTTTTCTTCATATAGTTTAGCTTCTCAGATTATTTGCTCAGCATATAGATTGAATAAGTATGAGGAAAGGATACAACACTGATGCACTCCCTTCCTGATTTTAAACCATGTAGTATCCTCTTCTTCCATTTGAATGACAGCCTCCTGGTCAAGGTACAGGTTCCTCATGCATACAATCAAGTGTTCTGGAATTCCGATTCTTCTCAATGTTATCCATAATTTGTCACGATCCACACAATCAAATGCCTTTCCATAGTCAATAAAACACAAGTAAACATCTTTCTGGTATTCTTTGCCTTGAGCCAAGATCCATCTGACAACAGCTATGATATCCCTTGTTCCACGTCCTCTTCTGAATCCAGCTTGCACCTCTGGAAGTTCTCTGTCAATATACTGCTGCAAACGTTTTGAATTATCTTCAGTAAAATCTTACTTGTGTGCGTTATTAATGATATTGTTCTATAATTTCCACATTCTGTGGGATCACCTTTCTTTGAAATGGGTACAAATAGGGATCTTTTCCAGTTAGTTAGTTGGATCTTTTCCAGTTAGGTAGCTGTCTTCCAAATCTCTTGGCTTAACCAAGTAAGTGCCTCCAATGGGGCATCGGTTTGTTGAAATATCTCAATGGGTATTCCATCAATTCCTGGAGCCTTTTTCTTTGCCAATTCTTTCAATGCAGCTTCAACTTCCTCCTTCAATACCATTGGTTCTAGATCATATGCCACCTCCTGAAATGGATGAAAATCGACCAGTTCTTTTTGGTACAGTGATGCTGTGTATTCCTTCCATCTTCTTCTGATGTTTCCTGCATCATTCAATACTTTGCCCACAGAATCTCTCAATATTGCAACTCGAGGCTTAAATTTTTTCTTCAATTCTTTCAGCTTGAGAAATGCTGAGCGTGTTCTTCCCTTCTGGTTTTCCA
>NW_006930701.1:0-4287 GCF_000298275.1 Orycteropus afer afer
TGCTGCATTGTAAATTTTGGTCAATGACATGAGACAAAGTATATGTGAACTGCTGTATGAAAAGTGAATTTGCTCTGTAAATCTTCACCCAAATCATAAAAAAAAAAAAAAAAAAAAGACTAATCTAGAAATTAAACAAAACCACACAACTCTCCAACCCCAAAAGCTAGCAGTTGTGAATTGGATTTATATTGAAACATAATGTTTTTAAAATAGTTTTGTCTCTGCAACCATCACATCCTACTCCACCTGGGTATGCAGCAATAATAATTTATTTTTTTATTCTACTCTCTCCCCCAAAATAAATCCAGTGCTCTTTAGCATCTTAAAAATAAATTGAGAATGGTAATAATAAGCTTTTTTTAAAAAAGGCATATTCTTCTATAACAAGAATGACATATAACTGAATATCTATTGAAAAGTTTCAACAAATGGATGCAGCCATCAAGTCACTCACTTGTTTATATCAAAAAATTTGGAAGAGAGCTGTCTAGCCACCTGACTGGAAGAGATCTGTATTTGTGCCTATCCCAAAAAGGTGATCCAAAACAATGCAGAAATTATTGAACAATGGTATTACACACAAGTAAAATGTTCCTGAAGATAACTCAAAAATGATTGCAGCAGTACACCAAAAGGGAACTGCCACAAATTCAAGCCAAATACAGAAGAGGAAGTGGAATGAAGGATATTATTGTTGATGTAAGATGGATCTAGGCTGAAAGCAAATAATGCCATTAAGATGTTTACATGTGTTTTATTGGGTGTGTAAAGCCATTTGACTGTGTGGATCATAAAAATTATGGATAATATTGTGAAGAATGGGGATTTTGGAACATTTCATTGTGCTTATGAGGAACCTATATCTAGAACAAGAGTATATATATATATAGTATACAGAACAAAGTGGTACTGCATGGTTTAAAATCAGTTAAGGTGTGTGTCAGGGTTGCATCATTTCATCATACTTATTCAGTCTGTATGGTGAGCAAATAATCTGAGAAAGTGGACTGTATGAAGAAAAACACATCATTAGGATTGGAGAAAGACTCATTCACAACCTGTAATATGCAGATGACATAACCTTGCTTGCTGAAAGTGAAGAAATTTCCAAGCACTTACTGATAAAGGTCAAATGCTACAGCCTTCAGTATGGATTACATCTCAACACAAAAAAAACAAAAATCCTCACACTTATCAATAATCAATATCATGATAAATGGAGAAAAAATTGTGGTTGTCTGGGATTTCATTTTACTTAGGTATACAATCAACGCCTGAGGAAGCATCTGTGAGGAAATCAGATCTTCTGCAAAAGACCTCTTTAAAGTGTTAAAGAGAAAAGATTTTACTTTAAGGACTAGAGTGCTCCTGACCCAAGCCTTGGTATTTTGAGTAGCCACATATACATATGAAAGCTGAACTGTGAATAAGGAAAACCTAAGTAGAATTGATGCATTTGAATTGTGGTGTTGGCGAAGAATATCTAAATTACCAAGGACTGTCAGAGAATGAACAAATATGTCTTAGAAGAAGTAAAGCCAGAATACTCCTTAGAATCAAGAATGGCCAAACTTTTCCTCTTGTACTTTGGTCTTGTTGCCAGTAGGGACCTGTCCTTGGAGAAGGAGATCATGCTTGGTAGAGTAGTGGGTCAGTGGAAAAGGGGAAGACTCTCAGTGAGATGGATTGACATAGTTGCTGCAATAAAGGGCTTAAGCATGGCAAAAACTATGAGGATGGTCCAGATCAAGCCATGTTTCATTCTCTTGCATAAGTGGTCACTATGAGTCAGAACCAACTCAATGGCACCTAATAGCAACAGCATATGCATATGAGAGCTTCATAATGAATAAGGGAGTCTTCAGAAGAAATTATGCATTTAAATTACAATGTTAAGGAAGAATATTGTCTATACCATTGATTGCTAAAAGAATGAAGAAATCTGTCTTGGGGGATGTACAGCCACAATGCTCCTTAGAAGTGAGGATGGGAAGACTTTGCCTCTCGTACTTTGGGCATGTTACCAGGAGGAACAAGTCTCTGGAGAAGGATCATGCTTGGTACAGTAAATGCTCAGTGAAAAAGAGGAAAACCCTCAATGATATGGATTGACACAGTGGCTGCAACAATGGGTTCAAGTACAACAATGATTATGAGGATGGTGCAGGAAAAGGTAGTATTTCGTTTGTTGTATATGAGGTCACTGTAAATTGAAACCTACTCAATGACACTTAGCAACAACAACATTTATTGTTAGATTGTGCCAAACATTCTGCTGTTTTATGTACTTTATTTCCTTTTATCCTCCAAGGTAAGTACTATTATCTTCTTTATATGAGAAACTGAGGTGCAAAGAAGTTAAGTAGGTAACTTGCCTTGTTGTTGTTGTTGTTATGTGCCATCGAGTTGCACCCGACTCATAGCGACCCCTCCTTGGGTTTCCGAGGCAGTATCACTATGGAAGTAGATTGCCCAACCTTCCTTCTGAGGAGTGACTGGTGGGTTTGAACCGCCAGCTTCTGGTTAGCAGTCAACTTGCCTTAAGCTATATAAAAAAACAATTGCAGTATAGTGTATTCCAACTCATGGCCACATCATGTTTGTCAGAGTAGCTGTGCACTCCATATGGTTTTGAATGAATTATGTTTTTGGAAGGAGACAGCCAGGCCTTTCTTTGGGTTAATCTCTGGGTGGATTCAAACTGGTAGATTTGAAACTCCATCTTTTTGGTTAGCAGCTGAGCATATTCACTGTAATTGTGCCAACCAGGGAGAGAAGAGATTAAGCCATGTTCTGATTCCAGGGCTGAGCTTTCTAATGATATAAAGTAATCCTTCCCTAATAGCTTGTGTGTCCAGACTATGGGCATTATCTCAATGGCTACAATTAATTGGTTACAGTTTGCATGTTACTTTTCTGTGCAGACTAGGTATGTTCATTCTGTTCCTGGGTCTGTGAATATTTCCTCCTTTATCTCTTTTGCAAGTGGACACTCTTGAAACTTTTCTATAACAATTCACTAACAGCATCACATAGACTGGTGCTTATAAAACTAGGAATAGCTATCCCATCACCATGAAACAACACTAATACATTTCTGCTAACTTCCTTATCCCACTGGTATTAATGTTGTAGACCTTCCTCAGGCTTATCTCCAATCACACTCCCTTGACTACAGGGAATTTTTGCCAGGAAGAAGAGTGACATTGGGCCTGTCGACATTTAAGAATGAGTCTTGCATGGTCTTTGGAAGAGTCTTCATGTAGAACTCAAAAGAAGATTTTGCCTTACGTAAATATATTCCTCTGCAAGTCTCTAACCTTTAAGAACTTTGGCTCTAGTTTATGAAACTTTTGCCCATGTTATATTATTTTATTTTACTGGGTAAACCAGAAAGATTTGCTGTGTTCTAATGTCTGTGCTTAGCTGATGTGCAAAGTGAACAAGAACCACCTAATAATGAGATCAGCTTTGAATAGCAACAGAGATAAGAACAAGTGAGTAGAATAAGAAAATTTCAATACAATCTAGTTATAAACAAGAAAAATGTTGACTGAAATATTATAACCATCCTTCATGAAAGCAGAAGTCAAGAAAGCAAATAACACACTACATTGGGAAAATCTTCTTCAAAAAACTTTTTAGCTGTTTTCAAAAGCAAAGATGTCATATGACAATTTGATGACTAGGTTACTCCTGACCCAAGCCATGTTTTTTTTTTCAATCACATGCATGTGAAACCTGGACAGTGAAAAGAGAATACAAAAGAAGAATTGCTGTATTTGAATTGGATGTTAGCGAGGAATACTGAATATACTGGGCACTTCCAGAAGAACAAACAAATCAATTGTAGAGAAATACAACCAGAATGCTCCTTTGAAGCAATGATGGCAAGACTTTGGCTTACTTATTCTGAACAGATTATCAGGAAAGACTAATGGCAAGAAAAGGACACCACACTTGGTAGAGTGTCAGCAAAACTGAGAGAACCCTTCAATGAGATTGATTGATGCAATAACCAAAACAATGAACTCAAATATAGCAACAGTCATGAAGATATTTTGGACTCACATTTTGTTCTGTTATCCACAGGTCTCTATGAGTTGGAGCCAACATGGCAGTGCCTAACAACAAATAACCAGTATAATGTAGTAATTGAGATTTATTTATACTTTTTTTAAAAAAAGTATTTTGGGCAAGATGGCGGACTAGGCAGAAGGATTGCACAGACCCTCTTCAACAAAGAAAAGGGAAACCAATTAACACAGACACAGAAGATAATCT
>NW_006930702.1:0-900 GCF_000298275.1 Orycteropus afer afer
TTTATTCCCAAGTATTTTATTTTTTTGGTAGCTATTTAGAACGGTATTGATTTTCTTATTTCTTTTTCAGTAATTTCTTTGCTGGTGCAGAGGAATCCAACTGATTTTTGGATGTTGATCTTATATCCTGCCACGATGCTAAATCTCCCAATTAATTCCAGTAGATTTTTGACTGATTCTCTTGGGTATTCTAGGTATAGGATCATATCATCAGCAAAGAGGGATAGTTTGACTTCTTCCTTACCAATTTGGATGCCTTTGATATCCCTTTCTTGCCTTATGGCCCTGTCTAGGAATTCCAGTACAATGTTGAATAGAAGTGGTGATAGCAGGCATCCTTGTCTGGTTCCTGTTCTCAAGAGGAATGATTTCAGTCTCTCTGGATTGAGAATAATGCTGGCTTTTGGTTTTGCATGTTGTTGTTGTTGTTATGGCCATCGATTCGGCCCTGACTCATAGCGACCCCTCGTTAGGTTTCCGAGGCAGTATCACTACGGAAGTAGGATTGACCAACCTTCCTTCCGAGGAGTGGCTGGTGGTTTGAACCGCCAGCCTTCTGGTTAGCAGTGAATGCTTTTAGCCACTATGCTACCATAGTTCCTATTGGTTTTGTATAACAGCCCTTTATTATGTTGAAGGATGTCCCCTGTATTCCTGTTTTGCTGAGAGTTTTTATCAGGAATTGATGTTCCATTTTATCAAATGTTTTTCTGTATCCATTAATATTATCATGTGTTTCTTCTCCTTTGTTTTATTTACGTGGTGGTGACGTTGATTGTTTTTCTAATATTGAACCATCCCTGCATACCTGATGTGAACCCCAGTTGGTCATGATGAATGATTTTTTTGACATGTTGTTGCAGTCTATTGGCTAGGATTTTGTTGAAGATTTTTGCATCT
>NW_006930702.1:2690-3696 GCF_000298275.1 Orycteropus afer afer
TGCAAAAGGGTTCATATTTGTTGTCTGTACCTCCCATGTACCTCTCTATGTCTTTCTCATCCTCAGTGCTGCCATATTGGTCACTCACATTTGGTTCATTGCCTTTCTCTTCACCCAAATCAATATTATCTCTATCTGTCTAACTACGTTCCATCCCCTCCCCTCTCACCCCTGCTAACCAAAAAAGAAAATGTCCTTCTGTAGATAAAGCTTTCCTTAACTTTTACAATAAAGGACTAATGTAGTATTTGTCCTTTTGTGATTGACTTATTTCCCTCAGCATAATGTCCTCCACGTTCATCCACGTTATGCAGTGTTTTGCAGATTCTACATCATTCTTTAGTGTTGCATAGTATTCCATTGTGTGCATGTACCATAGTTTGGTTATCAATTCCTCAGTTGATGGACACCTAGGTTTTTTCCATCTTTTGGCTATTGTATAGTCTATTTATGCCATATATTAGGGCCCTTAAATTTGCACCTAGAATTTCCTTGAGGAACTGAATAGATTTAGGTTTCACTTTTAAGTCTTTGATCCATCTGGAGTTCATTTTTGTGTGTGGTGTGAGGTACAGAACTTGTTACAACAGTCCATTCTATCTTCAACTCTCTTAACTTCCTCCCCATTTAGAAGTTCTATGACTACACAGTCTTTTCCCTCTTTTTTGTTTGTAGTTTTCCTCACTTGCCAATTGATGTCTCTCGTTCCCTGTTTACAATCTTATGAGCTCATTTTACTTTGGATATATCCATTGCTGTGGTTTCTGTGTTATGTCATCTTGTGTATTAATGGTCGGTTTTTATTTGCTATTTTTGGTTCTCTGTTCATAGAACTCCCTTTAGTATCTCTTGTAAGATTGGTCTGGTTTTAACAAATTTCCTTAGTTTCTGCTTATCTGGAAATCTCCTAATTCACCATCATATTTGAGGGACAATTTTGCTGGATATATAATTCTTGGTTGAAAATTTTTCTCTTTCAGGGTTTTATATATACCATCCCATTGCC
>NW_006930703.1:0-1282 GCF_000298275.1 Orycteropus afer afer
TTTTTTATTTTTCTTTTACTTAAGATCTTTTATTTGTTTATTTATTTATTTATTTTCAAGTGTTCCCTCCCCTCCTACCCCTGATAGCCAACAAAGAAAATTTACTTTCATAAATAAATTTTTCCTTGACTTTTACAATAATAAACTAATACAATATTTGTCCTTCTTATTTTATTCAGCGTAATGTCCTCCGTGTTCATCCACATTATGCAATGTTTGTAGAGTCTACGTTATCCTTTAGTGCTGCATAGTATTCCATTGTGTGTATGTACCATAGCTTGCTTATGCAAGCAAGAACCTAGGTTCTTTCCATCTTTTTGCTATTGAAATAGGCCTGCAATGAACACGGGCATGCAACTATCTGTTCTTGTCCTGGCTTTCACTTCTTTAGAATATATACCTAGTAATGGGATTGCTGGGTCAAATGATATTCCCAATTCCAACTTTTTAAGGAATTGCCATTTGTTTTCTACAGTGATTGTATCATTTGACAGTCCCACTAGCAGTGGATGAGAGTTAGAACTTTCAACATCCTAGCCAGCATTTTATTTTCTGTCTTGTTGAACTTTGCTACTAGTGCTGGGGGAAGATGCTATCACATTGTTGTTTGATTTGCATAGTGAGTGAGAATGGCTAATGATTGTGAACATTTCTCCACATGTTTGTTGCCTGCCTGAATATCCTCTTTGAAGTGTCTGTTCAAGTATTCTGCCCATTATTTATTTTATTTATTTATCTATCTATCTATTTATTTTTATTATTGTAATTTGGGTGAAGATTTACAGAGCAAATTCACTTTCCATATAGCAGTTTACATAACTTTGTCTCATGACATTGAGCACAGTTTACCACAGTGCAACAACTCCCCGCCCACTTCCTCCCCATAGTTACCGCTTTCCAGTGTCCATCCCTCCATGTACTCCTGCCCCCTGAGCTGTCTCCCTGTGCATAGGCAGCCCTTCTTTCTCAATGATTGTTCTCTCCAAGGAGTGTATCTACCTCAGGAAAATGGTAAACTCATATGCCTGTCTTCTGTTTGGCTGGAAACCACAGGTGTGGGTGTTCAATTCCAGACCTGAAGGGCAGTTAGGGGCCATAGTCTCAGTGGTTCCCCAGGCTCTATCAGACCAGCAAAACTGGCCCCCACCCTTTTTTTTCTCCAAATGATTTTGAATTTTGTTCCAAATTGTTTTCCCTCTCTATCAAGGATTTCCTACATAGATCCCCTTCCAAGTGGATGACAGTGGTAGCCGGGCACCATCTAGTTCTTCTGGTCTCATAG
>NW_006930703.1:3002-3537 GCF_000298275.1 Orycteropus afer afer
TAGGTGAGATGAAGTCTGGCCATTCTTGCTTCCCAGGAGCATTCTGGCTGCACTTCCTCCAGGACAGATCTGTTAGTTCTTTTAGCAGTCCGTGGTGCTTTCAGCATTCTTCTCCAGCACCACAACTCAAAAGCATCAACTCTTCTTCGAGCTTCCTTATTCACTGTCCAGCTCTCACACGCATATGAGGTGATTGGAAATATCATGGCTTGTGTCAGGCACACCTTAGTCCTCAGGGAGATATCCTTGCTCCTCAGCACTTGATACAGTTCCTTCACAATTAACTTTCCCAATGCTACACTTCGTCTAATGTCCTCACTGCTGCTTCCATTGGCATTGATGTTGAACCAAGCAATGTGAATTTTTTGACAACCTCAATCTTCTCTCCATTTATTGTGATGCTGCTCATTGGTCCAGTTGTGAGGATTTTTGTTTTCTTTATATTGAGACGTAATCCATACTGTAGACTGTATTCTTCAACCTTCATCAGTAGATGTCTTAAGTCATCCTCACTTTCAGCAAGCAAAGTTGTATC
>NW_006930703.1:4628-5173 GCF_000298275.1 Orycteropus afer afer
ATAATTCAGCCTGTCCACCCATCTGTCCACCAATACACCCATGCTTGCCTTCACTGACAACACAGTACTGTATGTGCAAAAGGGTTTATATTTGTTGTCTGTATCTCCCATGTACCTCTCTATGTCTTTCTCATCCTCAATGGTGCCATATTTGTCACTCACATTTGGTACATTGCCCTTCTCTTCACCCAAATCAGTATTTATCTCTATCTATCTATCAGCCTTGCCTCCCCTTACCTCCCACCTCTGGTAACCAACAAAGAAAATGTCCTTCTACAGATAAACCTTTCCTTAACTTTTACCATGATGGACTAATATAATATTTGTCCTTTTGTGATTGACTTATTTCCCTCAGCATAATGTCTTCCAAGTTCGTCCATGTTATGTGGTGTTTTGCAGATTCTACGTTATTCTTTAGTGTTGCATATTATTCCATTGTATATATGTCCATAGTTTGGTTATCCATTCCTCAGTTGATGGACACCTAGGTTGTTTCCATCTTTTGGCTATTGAATCGTCTATTTATGCCATATATTAGGGCCCTT
>NW_006930704.1:0-1851 GCF_000298275.1 Orycteropus afer afer
AAAAAAAAAAAATGCATTGACCCATGTCACTTCAGTTTTGTGTATTTCACTGTACATAAATTATATTTCAATAAAATGCATTAAAAAAAACCTGTGCAAATGAGGTTTCTGCAGTAGTTTGAATAGAGAAAATCAGAGGAAGAATGGTGCTGTAATGTCACATTCAGTGGTATACCTATTTAGGACTCACAGCAATGTTAGCATTGGTACAATGTGGGCAAAACATACAGTTATATATGTATAAGTATAGACTCTTAGGTGCCATTCACCCATTTGGAATATCTGGCATCTTACTTTGCTGTTGATATAAGTTTCTCCAGGGAAGGGCAATAGGAAAAGGGAAAGTTGAGAACTAACACCAATATATTTCCTGTGCTAAATGATCTTGAAAGGAAACGTATTTCCTGGTTTTGGACTAGAAAGACTGGAATCAGATAAATAAAACTTAATTACTTCTTCCAAGAAATACCTGCTAAAGTACAAAAAGTCTGTGAACCAACCAACCAATTTACTCAAGACCAACACTTTGTCATCAATAACTATTTCAATGCCCTGGTATTCTGATGCCAACCCACTCAAAGCTACAATGACATAGAGTTGGCCCAATCCCTAACACTTCACAACTTTGCATGATCCACCATAAATTATCCAGCCTAGGCTTGGAACATGTAAAATATTCCCTCTTGACACACTGCCAGGCCTTGGTCAAGATGGTGTTCTCCCTTACTGCAGTAGATCTAATTAACTTTGCTAGCTTATCAGGCTATTCTAGTTTTTTTGGGGTGTGGGATGTGGGGTGGGGGGAGTTGACAGTCAACAACATTAAACATCCAGAACTGCCCTAACCTCTGTAAGGTGTAGGGTTCCTATTATTGAGGACTTTTCTGTCCACATGGCAAAATACATAAGTGCTACAAAATTCAAAGATAAGAAACATCAGTGTTCATGTTCATCACAGCACTATTTACAGTAGCAAAAAGATGGAAACAACCCAGGTGACCATCAACAGAAAAATGGATAACCAAACTATGGTACATACACACAATGGAATACTATGCAACCTTAAAGAATCACGTAGAATCTGCACAACCCCACATAACTTGGATGAACTTATGGACATTATGCTGAGTGAAATAAGTTGATCACAGGACAAATACTGTATTAGTCTGTTATTATAAAAAGTCAAGGAAAGGTTTATATATGGAAGGAAATTTTCTTTGTTGGTTACCAGAGGTGGGAGGGGAGGGGAAGGGAACACTGCTAGATAGGTAGAAACAAGTATTGATTTGGGTGAAGAGAAGGGCAATGTACTAAAGGTGAGTGATTAACACAGTGGCATTGAGGAAGAAGAAGACATAGAGAGGTACATGGGAGGTACAGACAACAAAGATGAACCCTTTGTACATACAGTACTGCATTGTCAGTGAAGGCAAACATTGATCTATGGGTGGATAGATGGGTGGACAGGCTGAATAATGAGGTGTGTCTATGCAGAGGGGAGTGTGCCCATGACCATGTAACAGAGTTGGCAGACAAGTGTATTTGTATGTTCTGTAAGAATTCCCAGGTATATAGTAGAGCTGACAAGGGACAAGGCTGTAGTCATGGCCACGGCCAGCTACCCAGAGGGGGTGAGTAGTTGGACCTGTGGGCTCAGGACCATACTCTCAGGGGACATCAAGCTCAATTGGCATAACATACTACTCAAAAACATTGTTACACAACCTTATAAGAGATGCTAAAGGGAGTCCTTTGAACAGAAAACCAAAAATAGCAAATAACAACCGACCATTAATACACAAGATGACATAACCCAGAAACCACAGCTATGGACACATCCAAAGTAAAATA
>NW_006930704.1:2610-3232 GCF_000298275.1 Orycteropus afer afer
CACTATGCTAACAGAGCTCCCATACTTGTCAATAATTACACTGAAAATTAATGTATTAAATGCACCACTCAAGAGACGGAAAGTTGCAGATTGGATAAGAAAACAAAACTCATTAATATGCTGTCTGCAAGAGACACACTTTAGAGACAAAGACAAAAATAGACTAAAAACCAAAGGTTGGAAAAAGATATATCAAGCAAATGGCAACAGTAAAAGAGCAGGAGTGGCAATATTAATTTCTGATCAAATTGAATTTAAGACAAAAACCACCATATGAGACAAAGAAGGACATTATATAATGATTAAAGGATCAATTAAACAAGAAGATATAACCATAATAAATATCTCTGGACCCAATGAAAGAACCCCAAAATACATAAATCAGACTTTAAAAGAGTTGAGAAAGCAAATACATAACTCCACAGTCATAGTAGGAGACTTTAATACAACACTTTCAATAGAACAACTGGAAAGAAACTCAACGAAGATGCAGAAGAGCTAAACAATACAACCCACCAACTTGACCCTATAGACATCTATAGAGCACTTCATCCAACAACAGCACAATATACATTCTTTTGCAGTGCACATGGAACATTTTCCATGATAGACCATATGTTAG